>NC_043004.1:12625930-12678430 GCF_006345805.1 Octopus sinensis
TTATGATAGTGAGCTAAAGTACAATACACTAATTTCACATAATGAAGACATGACCAGGCTGACCCCCAAAGCATTGTTTTATGCAGGATCAGATCGCCGCCATTTCCTGGCAGATGACGCTGGCTATCCTCTTTCAAGCCTTTAGATAAAATCACGCTGATAAGAAGTGAAACACATTCGCTCATATTACTTGAGGTGTGGGTTAAACATAGCAATACCCTCTTGACTATCAACATTACTGTCGCAAAAAATAGAGTGGATAGAAGCCAATGACAACCCCTATAACAACAGCACCGGTGGAGGCGCAATGACCCAATGGTTAGCGCAGCGGACTCGTGGTCATAAGAACGCGGTTTCGATTCCCAGACCGGGCATTGTGAGTGTTTATTGAGCAAAAACACCTAAGCTCCACGATGCTCCGGCGGTGCGGGGAGGTGAACCCCCTGTACTCTTTCACCATAACTTCCTCTCACTCTTTCGTCCTACTTCTACCACAAAGAAAAGGAACCATGGTGTAACTCACTATGGTGTGGTAAACTTTCAGATCCTAGTCTAGATTGCGAATACTCTGTACCCCAGGACGGTTCAGCTCTCCACCCGTTAAAAGCCACCGTTTACGGAATGGCGATAACAACGTAGCTTTCGCACCCGTGCAACCGCCAGTCCACCGCGTGTGATGGGTGGATTTTCAAGTTGCCACACGTATTCTTAGTAGCTTAGAGTAGGTTGAATTAGAAATTATTCTTTGTGGCTAATGGCATAAGTCCTGATTGGAAGAAGAAGAAGGAGAAGAAGAAGAAGAAGAAGAAGAAGAAGAAGAAGAAGAAGAAGAAGAAGAAGAAGAAGAAGGAGGAGAGGAGGAGGAGGAGGAGGAGGAGGAGGAGGAGGAGGAGAAGTGTCACTTTGATGGCATGAACTGCTCTCTCACTCAATAATAATAATAATAATAATAGAGGCCTTATACAGCTGGAAAACTACTATAAAATAATCACCATAAGACTGCAAAAATATCTACTTCAGAAGGAAGGAAAACTGATACAAATAGCGGCAAAACACGAGCAAAACAAAAAACTGTTCTCAGTATTTAAGGAAGCTGACAAATACAAACAAGAAATCATACCACCTAATAAATATAAAGAAGAAGAAGAAGAAGAAGGAGGCGGAGGAAGAGGAAGGGAAGACAACAGCACCACCACTCCGCCGCTACGATCATCACCGTGTACACAACCACCTTTACATTACCACTAATATCGGTTTCTAATGTTGGCACAAATCCAGTAATTTTGGGAGGTGGAGGGCTAAGATGATTACATCGACTCCAATGCTCAACTGGTACTTATTTTATCGACCATAAAACGGATGAAAGGACAAGTCGACTTCGGCGGAATACAGCTAAGCCTTTTTGCCCGGTATGCTAATGATTCTCCCACTTCGCCTCTTTAACAATAATAATAACAATCTTCTCTACTGGAGGCACAACGCTTCAAATGTGTGGGAAGGGGACTAGTCGAGGACAACAGCCCCAGTGTTTCACTAGTACTTAATTTATCGACCCCGAAAGGATGAAAGGCAAAGTCGGCCTCGGCAGAATTTGAACTCAGAAAGAAAAAACAGACGGAATGTCGCTAAGCATTTTTGCCCGGTGCGTTAACGATTGAGCCATCTCGACGCCTTAACCACAACAACAACAGTAATAATAATAATAATAATAATAATAATAATAATAATAATAATAATAATAATAATATCAAAACTAACAGCAACATCATTAAGACGCACTCCATCTAAGTTTCGGTTCTGTTAACACCAACACCATTGCCATGTTATTGATGATCACTTCTGAAATGCTTCCCATACACCGACAGGTTCAAAAATATTATACATGCTACGAATAAGATTAATTTCAATTATTGGCACAAGGCCAGCAATGTCGGGGAAAATGGTACATCGACTCCCAGTGCTCAACTGCTACTTAATTCATCGCACGCGAAAGGGATGAAAATCAAAATTAACCAATAGAACATTACTATAGAACATCACTATAGAACATTAGATCTAGTACAGGAAGCTTCACCAGAGCGAATACACATACATAAAATAAAATAAGAAAGAACAGGGCCTGGAGATGAGGCCAGAAGGCTCAATAAATAAGACTCATACCATTTTGCAAGCTTCACACTACAAAATGGTATGATTCGAATATATTGAGCTTTCTAGCTTCGTCTCGAGGTCCTGTTTTTTTTTACCTCTTCCCTCTTCCCTTCTTTTATTTTCTGTATTTGTATTCACTCTGATGAAGCTCCATGTACTAGATCGAATGTTCTATAAAGATGATGAATATTATTTTCGGAATTTTCTTTGTAAGCGCCGACTGACATTGGCAGACGAAACGGCCGTAAGAAATGTTATGTTTTGTATTAAAAAATAATTAACCGATGTTGAACAATTTGTTTGTTTGTTGATCAAAAGTTTTCTCCATTTTGTATATATTTGTATATGCATAATATTTGTATATATATATATATATATATACGCAAACACACATACACGTGTCAGCAATTTAACATTGTACTGGGTGCTGCTCAATGTTTGTTTATTAAAACTTACAGTAAAGTGTCGAAGTCAATATTTACATAGTAAATGATTAATACATGCATACAGGTGAGTGTGGTGCGTGCATGCGTGGATACGTGAGTGCGCGCGTGTATGTATATATATATATATATATATATATATATATATATATATATATACATATATACATACATACATACATACACACGCACACGAGAAACCTTTCACGAGAACTGGGTCGCATGAGTCTACTGGTAAAATTCAACGTCATTTTTCGATAATCCTATCATTTAAAATGTCCCACGGCCCACAGATTTCCAGTGATTGCTTAAGAATAAAGCATTACGCGAATATCGAGCATAATACCAATTACTAAATGACGAAATAACAGGAGTCACGTAATCACCCTCACTAGCTTACAGCTGTTTCTGCTGCAGGAAGCATTGTCATCAGAGTAGCGTGTTTGTGTAAAATCCGCTAACATTCTCGGAGGCTTCGAAACAACTGTAACAAGATAAAAATATATTCATTCTTCGTCTTCTTAATTATATCTTATGTTATACTTCGACGTATCCTTACACATTTTTACCACATAATTTTTGGAATTTTTCTCTAAGCTGGAGTAGAAGAGTATAGGGGTGTTCTTGCTGAGTTTTCTGGGAAACACCGATCTTCTAATGCCACGCGCATGCGCACACACTAACACACGCATATGCATACACACACATGAGCTGGCAGAATCGTTAGCGCGCCGGGCGAAATGCTTAGCAAGATTTCGTCCGTCCTTACGTTCTCAGTTCAAATTCCGCCGAGGTCGACTTTGCCTTTCATCCTTTCGAGGTCGATAAATTAAGTACCAGTTACGCACTGGAGTCGATGTAATCGACTTGTCTCCTCCCCCCAAAAAAAATTTCTGGCCTTCTGCCTTTAGTAGAAAGGATATATATATATATATATTTATTTATATATATCGTCATATATTCTCACCACCGTCATCAGCATCAGCCGTAGCAGTACCACCACCACCACCTTTGTCGTCGTCTCCGTCGTGGTCGTGGTCGTGGTCGTGGTCGTCGTCATGGTGACTATCTATTCCACAAACAACAAAACACTAGGATATCTACACTCAGACATACCATATTAAAAAATAAAGAAAAAAAAGAGAATCCCGCCTGTTGTACTGAACGATTGGAAATAGCTAGAAGTAAGACAGCAAACAATTCTGTTGAACACATCCGATTACAGAATCTTATGTGTAGACAATATATAACCAAATGTGTGATTTAATTTTCAATTGCTGACGACTGCCTTTACTTCTATTTTCTACCTACTTCTATGAAATTCATAGTAGACGCCATTGTGTTCTAGTATTCTATTGATTAGCATACGTCAGCATGTAAGCCTACGCATCTGAGTCAGATACACACGTACACAGATACGCTGAAACACACATACATACATACACACATGGATATGAGCGTCTGCGTATATATTTATGCATATGTATGTGGGTGTTATGCATTAAATACTACATTTAATTGTATACCAATACATACAGTATATTCGTATGTATGTGTGGACATATATACATATACATACATACATATATATATATATACATATATATATATATATATATACATATATATATATATATATATATATATATATATATATATATATATATATGTATATATGTATGTATGTATGTATGTATGTATGTATGTATGTACGTACGTATGTATGCATGTACACACGCACGCACACATATTCAAGCACTTTTCATGCGGAATATATATATATATTATATATATATATAAATACATATACACATCGATATATGTTAGATATGCATAAGTGTGTGTGGAGGAGAATGTGAGGGAAGAATAATGTCAATTCTTTTATTAGGTCAATGCTACATTGAAATATAACGTTGTTGGTATGATAATAATAATAATAATAAAAATAATAATAATAATAATAATAATAATAATAATATAATAATAATAATAATAAAAATAATAATAATAATAATAATAATAATAACAGCTAGAAGAAGATGATGATGAAAAAGAAGGAGAAGGAGGAGGAGGAGGAGGAGATGAAGAAGAAGAAGAAGAAGAAGAAGAAGAAGAAGAAGAAGAAGAAGAAGAAGAAGAAGAAGAAGAAGAAGAAAATGTACTTAGAGACTGCAAGAGGAGGAAAACTAACTTAGCCATGTCATGGATTGATTATCGTAAGGCATACGATACGATCCCACATTCTTCGATTATGGAATGTATGAACCTATTTGGTACTGCATCGAATGTTGAGCGATTACTTGGAAAAAGTATAGCGAAGTGAAGGACAGAACTGACAGTATATTGAAGAAGGTTAGGGAGAATAGAAATCAAGAGACACATCTTCCAAGGGGACTGCCTATTTTCTGCTCTAATGCTGTGTTCGCATCCAATAAGTCCTCTTCCCCCGCTTTTTCTTGGTACGTATAGTCTGTCTGTGTCACCTTTTGGGTGGAGTGTCCCATATCTTGTTAGCAACTTCTTTGTCTTTCTGTCTAAGCTGTTTAGTTCGTCTACTGTCCATGCGATTACCCCTGCTCCATATCTAAGGAATGAAACTATCCAGGTGTTGATAGCTTCAATCTTATTCCGTCCGTTAAATTTCGACTTAAGTATCAATCTCAGTCTGCACAAGTAGTCCCCCTTAATTTTTCTGTCATTCTTTTCTCCATCAATTACCAATATCCCCAAGTAGTTATAGCCCGTCGCTTCTATCTATTTTATATCTACTCCCTTATGATATCCATACATTTGATTGTGCCTCTCTTCAAGACTAACAGACCGCACTTTCTCAGTCCGACCTCCATTCTAATATCAGCACTGAAAGTACAGTATACACCGTATCAACGAGGGAACTGATTTGGGATTCATCTTTACCTTAAACTTTGAGGTCATCCAGGAATAACAAGTGGTTGACTTTTTGTTGGCGGCTCTTGAATACATACACAGCCTTTGCTTTCCCCAGAATCAGTTTTAGTGGCATCATGCACAGTACAAAAATCAGTGGGGACAGGCAATCGCCTTGGAAGATGCCTCTTGGAAGAATGAAACAGGAGAACTCATTATGGTTTACTCATACCCAGTAATATGTAATGATTGCGAGCAAATGTCATCGAAAATTGACAGAAGCGTGGAAAGTGCTAAGGGTGGAACATGTATCGAGAAATATGAGTCAGTTAAGAACTGTGTAGCCAAAGCAATACACTACGGCATATTACTCA
The DNA here is from genome assembly GCF_006345805.1 of Octopus sinensis. Taxonomy (NCBI): domain Eukaryota; kingdom Metazoa; phylum Mollusca; class Cephalopoda; order Octopoda; family Octopodidae; genus Octopus; species Octopus sinensis. The sequence continues at coordinate 12,631,785 of NC_043004.1, forward strand.
AAAGGAGTTTTTAAGGTGGCGGAAAATGTATGAACGCCAGCAAGAGAATGTAACAGAGAATGGTAAGTTAAGGCCTTATGGGCCTTTACTGTACAGATTAGCCATACGATTCGGACAAGTAGACCAGATATTATCAACGTGGACAAAGAAATAGAAATGGTCGCGGTATATATTACACATTCAATTTATCACAATTCAAAATACATGAAATTAACAAACAGGAATACAAGATTTAGAACAGCGATTTTAATATTGGAACTTTGGAGTGAAGTTGTGAGTTTGTACGCAGTCAGATGCTCAGCTATAAAAAAACACAATCAAATTACCTAAACCACAATCAAAACATTAACAAAAGATGTTTCCTAGATAGATACGTTGTGAGGAATGTGGAGACACAATACTAGCGTTTGAACGGCGTTTGATCTCAGGATTTCTTATGAGAGGTATTCTAAAAATTAAAGACCTACATCATCAGTCGCAAGAACAAACCCAAGGACTCAATGTTCTAATAAGTAAATAAGATCAAACACTTCCTGTCAAGAACAAAATATGTATTTTTGATACTAAAATAATGGCCATACTGCGTAAAAAAATACTGTATTTCATTTTTAATATGAATCTCTCGGATAACATCGATCAAATACATTAAATTTATGTTAGTAATTTGAGAGACGGTATAGGCTGTTAATGTTATAACAACATTGGCCTTTCATACCTAACTCGATGACCTCTCACACCATAAGACAATCTTGTCTTAAGTTACAGATATTAATGTTATGACGGCGGTATGAGGGAAAGTAATGAGGTGGGGAGGAATAACGAGATGGCAATCGTTATTTAGTTTTTATTATGTTGTATCGCATTCTGTGAACAGTAATATCAATGTTTATAGTTTCCTAAAGGAGAAAAAAATCACTGCATCTTGAATGGCGAAAGTAATACTGGAGCGCCTGGCTATACTGTTTGGGCAGAACAAATATCACAGCATTTTTTAAAAAGAAAGCACCGGTTTGTCCTTTAATTGCTTCAGTTATTAGACTGCGGCGAGACTGGGACCCCACCTTGAAGAATTTTGGTCGAACGAAAAGACCCTTTCTTTTCTTTTGATTCTTTTACTTGTTTCAGTCATTTGACCGCGGCCATGCTGGAGCACCGTTTTTAGTAGAGCAAATCGACCCCAGGACTTATTCTTTGTAAACCTAATACTTATTCTACCGATTTGTTTTGCCGAATCACTAAGTTACGGGGACGGAAACACACCACAATCAGTTGTCAAGCGATGTTGGGGGGACCAACACAGACTCATAAAAATATACACATATACATATATACATATATACGACGGGCTTCTTTCAGTTTCCGTCTACCAAATCCACTCACAAGGCTTTGGTCGGCCCGAGGCTATTGTAGAAGACACTTACCAAAAGTACCACGCAGTAGGAATAAACCCGGAACCATGTGATTGGTAAGCAAGCTACCTACAATACAGCCACTCCTACGCATTAATTTTTTCTTTTAAATCCTGGTATTTATTCTACCGATTTCTTATGCCGAAACGCTTAAGTTACCGGAACGTAAACGCGAGCACAAAGATTAAAACTTAAAATACGAAAATAAAATAGGATACAGTATTGAATTATGAACCTTTAATATACCTGTTGATATATTATGGTTGATAAATGAAATACGAAGTTCCTACCAGCAATTAATCAGTGGAATGTTTGTTCCACATTGGAATAAACGTATATTTCGTTGGAGACATTTATTGAGAGAAATCAGTCACCGGTGAGCGACTATTCTCATTATTTGGAAGAACAATTATCCACATTACCGGATCAAATAACAGGTCTATGTACACCGTAAAATATCTGTTACCACTTGAAATACATTAAAATATACAGTAACTTTTACACATCAGTTAACTGCCTGTTAGCTTTAACATTTAAAACCAATTATCTTTCATTTTAATGTACTGTTGTCTATATTTTTTATTTTGAAAGTAATTAAATTTTCTTTTATTTGTGACAATTTAATTACAAGAGAACAAAGTATCAGAAAACGTGAAAAAAGGGAGGGATTAAGCAGCAGCAGAAGATGGAGGGACAGAGAGAGAGGGGGTGGGAGGGGGGAGAGAGCAACGGGCTGCTTACCCAATATAAAATGGCGTGTTCAGCCGCACACCACAGATTTGACCGAGATGGTGTTGTTGTGGAGAAAGGCCGGCGATACTTGCTGCAGCAACCCCTACACATAGCGGATTGTCCCTCGCACCTTGGCCACAGCCAACCCTACGACGATCAGATCTCGATCTGCTCGCCGTTGGGGTGACTGTCCCTTGCTCCCTGGCCACAGCCAACCCTACGACGTTCAGATCTCGATCTGATCGCCGTTGGGGTGACTGTCCCTTGCTCCTTGGCCACAGCCAACCCTACGACGATCAGATCTCGATCTGATCGCCGTTGGGGTGACTGTTCCACGCACCCTACCCACAGCCAACCCTACGACGTTCAGATCTCGATCTGATCGCCTTTGGGGTGACTGTCCCTCGCACCCTGGTCACAGTCAGCGCAATGACGTTCAGATCTCACAAAGTGCGTCTGAATAAACATTACCGGAGAGCAAATAGAGACTCGGATATTGTTTAGAAAATATTTTTTCATTTTTAACCTCGTATATAGTACGCACTAGGGATGGGGTTTTACAGTACACACACACACACATATGTATATCTAAGTGCATATGTATGTGTATATGTATATAGAAAGAGACAGAGACAGAGAGAGATAGAGGGAGAGAGAGAGAGAGAGAGTGAGAGAGGGAAGTAGAGGGAGAGAGATTGTAGAACCTTTATAATCACCCAATGTTTGTATACACGTTTGTGTGACCTGGGATCACCAAAAACAACATCAGCAATGACAACAACTAAATCCAAATTTAAGAAAATGAAAACAACGAGTCTGACATTCATGGTTTATCCCAGAGCATTCGGCATACAAGTCAATCGGACAATTTTAAAGCAGAAATCAAAACGGCATATGGGGAAACATTGTAATCCAGCATTCTATCCGTGCGACTAAACATTACCCACGCGTACACACACACACTGACACACACACACATCTTTCTCACACTCACACACACACACAGACATTCACCCCACCCCCCACACAAAGGTACATCCATACACCCCTCTTAACAGCATTGATCACGTTAAACACAAGGAATCTTATGCTAGAGATCAATCGATGGTTGGTTGACTGCATCAAATAACCAAATATGTATGATTTCATTAAGTTCGTAGCGGCTAAATATATTATATATTTAGGAAGCAAATGTAAAGTTTATCAGCAATAGCCTTCGTCGGAGTCGTAAACAATTTAATAGAAGCGTTACAAATTAAATCGTCCTTAACTAATATGGAAGACATCACTGCGTATAAAAAGGAAATTGTGATTGGTATCTATAGGATTGTATGAATTTCTATCTGTACATATGTCTCTATATAGGTGTGTTTATTTGTAAATACATTCGTTTAATATATTCATGCATACAAACATACACACACACCTATACACATATATGTATATATATATATATATATAATACATATGTGTGGTGTGTGTGTGTGTGTGTGTGTATTTAAATATATATATCATATATCTATTATATGCATATATAAGTATATATATATAATTCACAAAAAAAGAATATATATATTTATATATATATAAAATAGACTGTAAATAATATATAGTATATGTATAGTGTATATATATATATGTGTGTGTGTGAGTGTGTGTGTGTGTTATATACACATATGCATATATATATGTTATATATACATATATATATATGCGTGAGTGTGTGTGTGTGCCATATATTATATCTATTATATATATATATATAATTCACAAATAAACAATATATGTTATATTGTATAATATATATGTATATCCTTATATGTATATATATATATATATTTGTATGTATGTATATGTATACAAACATACACATATATGCATATATATATATATTCGTATATATCCGATAATATACGGACACATTTTATGTATATTTAGTGGTGTGTTTCCCGTTATGTCGTTGTGGATGGACGCACTTTCGTCAAAATATATTTGTGTGAATGTGATTATCTCAATCCACACACACACACACACACACACACACACACACACACCACACACACACACATATATATGTGCGTGTGTATATCGTTGTATTCAAATGTGTCTAACGAACGTGTATGAGCATGGAGATATTCATTTTGAATGTCTATACGTATGGTTATGATATTATTTATAAATGTATATCTGTGCATTTAATTCAATACTTTCGCCAGAATATTTTACGTTTGTTTGTACGTGGACCGTTGTTGCACGTGAGTAAGCGTCTGCTTGCTTTTAAGTAACCGAATTAGTATTGCGTTCTCATTTTTCTATTGTGTATACATATAAATGCGTCTGTGCACAAGCGTATGTGAATGCATGTGCTAATATGCCTGAGTGTGCATGTGTTTAAGTGTGTGTGTGTGTGTGTGTGTACAGATGAGCTTACCAACATTATTAATATGGGTGGACTTATTTTTCTGTGTAAATATACTTATTAGTGTGTACATGTGTAGGCGTTTCAATTGAATGCAAGTAAACTCGATTCACACGCATACACACACACATACACACACATATATATATATACATATGTATATATGTGAATACATTCATATATATATACACACACACACACACATACACACACACACACACACACACACACACACACACATATATATATATATATATATGTATATAATATATACATACGTACTCACACACACACACATACACACAAACACAAACACTCACATATGCATATGAGAGGTTAGAGTATCCAGGAGATCGAAAAGGCATGTAAGGCTATGTAAGTGCTACGGAAGGACTGCTGTTAGACTCCCGGTTTGATAATAGCGTCAGTGAGGTGTCTAAGACGGGTCGTGTGTGAGCGTGTATAAGTTAATTTAAATGAGACAACATCCAACGTATAGCTTTATTTTTAGTCTTATATTTTTTAGTCTTATATTTTTAGTCTTATATTTTTAGTCTTATAAAGCGAGAGGTATACGAAGTATAAATACTTCGTATACCTCTCGCTTTCCAAAATAATTTCTTATATTTAAATCTCACTATCATGACTGTCATATTGTCTTTGATGATATATATCCTTTATATCCCTGAAACAGCTGTAAGATTACCCTTCTCTTTATAAAATATCCAAGAAATTTCACACTGCTTTGGCTTTGTTGCTTCATTTTATTTAACCTCTACATATGTATGCATGCTTGCTTCCTTGTACGTATACTGTTATGAATACCAGAGTTGTTGACGGGGATGTATGTATTTTTCTGCGTAAATCCGCTTGTTAATGTGTGTGTGTGTGTATGTGTGTGTGTGTGTGTGTATGTGTGTGTGTGTGTGTGTGTGTGTGTGCTTGTGTACATGTGAATGTTTGTGTGGGGGTAGATGGTGGGGGTAGATGGGTGCAGGTGTACACTATGATGTACCTCAGAATACACTTATAACTTTCAACCCGTAGAGAGTGTTATAAATTAATCCGAAATAAGTAGACAGGAGAATCCTGAACGAACATAATTTTATACAATTTCAACGGAGAGGGAAACGAATGGCTCAGCTGAAACGGCTTCAGTCCACCTTGGGATCTTGTAAGCAACTTCTGTAATGATAATGTGTGTATTGTAAAACATTATTCCGTCAGAGATTATAATATAAATAAAGCATTATTCAATGATTGTAACGAGCAGCGCCATGTATGCAAATCGGTTTATCCGACTTAGTAAAGTCCTCACTGATATTGTTATACAATATCACTGTCTAGTGTAAGGATTCATTTAGGAAAGTTTATTTGAGGTCTAAAATGGTCCATCTGATATCACTTTTTCTGTTCACGGTGAGGTTGCATAATTAATTAGTGTATTTAATTAATGTTACGTGGGTTGGAATTTATCGGTTTTACAGCGAAGATCATAGCATTAAATCTGAACAGCTACGAAACCTTAGATAACACACACACACCCCACTACCAGCACCAGCACCACTACCACCACCACCATCACCACCACCACCACCACCACCACCACCACCACCACCACTACCACTACCAGGATAGCACACAAACGCAAACACATGCGCACACGGACTTGTATATCGAATACCCACCAATTCAAATGTTGAGTGCATTAAATACGGATGTTTGAAGTAGTTACGTTAAACAATCTCTAACGTAATGGTATCCTCATCTGTCGACATTTCAAAATATAAATATTTGTAGAACATTTCCACCTCATGCAGTAGCTGTCCGGCATTGCGGGATTCATATTTATAACAGTCTGGCCTGTCCCTACTCGATAATATTGTTATGGTTATCGCAACAGGGATATGGGACTGGAATGTTAAACTGAACATGACTCGACAACTCTAGGTAAAGTTTATTGCAGCAGAGTATACCACTTAATAGGGAGATAAATACATACATACGCAAACATACTCAGACGCACACACACACACACACACACACACACATACATATATATATTAACATAATTATATTAAGCCGCTCCGAACTTAATGAAATCATACATATTTAGTCCTTAATGCATTCAACTATCGTGTATATATATTTGTCTACAAATTTGTTGATATATTTATGGATACATAACGTACATACATACATACCTACATGCATACACACGTACGTACATGCGCGTGCGTAAGTGTGTGTGTGTGTGTAGAGAGAGAGAGAGAGGAAGAGAGAGGTTTTTGACGCGTTAGCAATGGCCATTTGTTATTCTCTAACGTACTACAGAATAAAATAGGCGTGTGAATGTGCGTATGTGTATGCGAGAGAGAGAGAGAGAGAGAGAGAGAGAGAGGAGAGAGGAGAGAGACAGAGAGACAGGGAGAGGGAGAGAGAGAGTGTGTGTGTGTGTGTATCTGCCTGCGTGCGTGTTCGTGGGTATGTTTTTGTATTGGGGTAATGTTTCTTTGAAGCCTTGTGAAATAGAGTTAACAATAGAGTTAAAATACTACAAAGTGTATTAGAAACAGAATGGAAACAAAACTGTTTTGATATTTCGGCAATAAACAATCCTAATCACGATAATGATTGCAGTTTTGATCTCTTATCGATAAAATGGTTGGAATTAAAAGTACCAGTTTAAGGACTGAGTCGATTTCATTGGGTATACCGTCCCGCAATATTATTGCAGACGATGGATGAATGAAAGCACTCCGTCGGTTACGACGATGAGGGTTCCGGTTGATCCGAATCAACGGAACAGCCTGCACGTGAAATTAACGTGTAAGTGGCTGAGCACTCCACAGACACGTGTACCCTTAACGTAGTTCTCGGGGATATTCAGCGTGACACAGAGAGTGACAAGGCCGGCCCTTTGAAATACAGGTACAACAGAAACAGAAGTAAGAGTGAGAGAAAGTTTGTGGTGAAAGAGTACAGCAGGGATCACCACCATCCCCTGCCGGAGCCTCGTGGAGCTTTAGGTGTTTTCGCTCAATAAACACTCACAACGCCCGGTCTGGGAATCGAAACCGCGATCCTACGACCGCGAGTCCGCTACCCTAACCACTGGGCTATTGCACCTCCACAATTGCAGACGATAGCAACTGGCAAAAAGACATCGTGGGCAGTGTGTTATCGTGTTGACCTGAATGTTCGTAACAACATCACAAACAACTAAGCAGAGACAGCCATGGGGATAATGAAGGATCAGACCCACGAAAGGACAAAGGCTTATAATGAAATCCAGCTGGTCGACTTCATCGTCACAAGACTGGAGATATATCACGAATGGCGGTTTGCGAATTATTTTTTTTTAAGAAATAGGCGCAGGAGTGGCTGTGCGGTAAGTAGCATGCTTACCAACCACATGGTTCCGGGTTCAGTCCAACTTCGTGGCACCGTGGGTAAGTGTCTTCTACTATAGCCTCGGGCCGACCAAAGCCTTGTGAGTGTATTTGGTAGGCGGAAACTGAAAGAAGCCCGTCGTATATATGTATATATGTATGTGTGTGTGTGTCTATGTGTGTATATGTTTGTGTGTCTGAATTTGTCCCTCAACATCAATTGACAACCGATGCTGGTGTGTTTGTGTCCCCGTAACTTTCGCCAAAAGAGACCGATAGAATAAGTACTAGGCTTACAAAGAATAAGTCCTGGGGTCCATTTGCTCGACTAAAGGCGGTGCTCCAGCATGGCCGCAGTCAAACGACTGAAACAAGTAAAAAAAAGAGTAAAACTAGACGAAAATCTTTAGTCAGTATGAAGACAATAGACATGCAACCAACTGCAGCATCCAGGAGAAAGATGGCTGGTGCTGGCAGACCGTCGAAGGGTGGTTTGAAAAGTGTGTGAAAGGAAAGGTGCCGTTCAGCTCTCAGATTATGCCTTGACGCAAAGCCCACCGTAACATTCATGAATGTGTTAAAAACAACCAATCTCTTGGTTAGACACACTCTATAAAATAAACTCAAGATGAAAACGGTGTTGTAAGTCGACCGAACGCCAAGTCATTCTTGATTTTAGAAGGAGACAAGTAATTAGATAGATTTGCAGCTATACCTTAATTTATATTTTAATTTATACTTAAATAGGCGTAGGAGAGGCTGTGTGGTAAGTAGGTTGCTTACGAACCACATGGTCCTGGGTTCAGTCCTACTGCGTGGCACATTGGGCAAGTGTCTTCTACTATAGCCTCGGGACGACTAAAACCTTGAGAGTGGATTTGGTAGACGGAAACTGAAAGACAGTGGTATATATGTACATATATATATATATATATATATATATATATTATATATATATATATAATATATATAATAATATAATATATTATATATTATATATTAATATATAATTTTAATCCAAACGGGAAACAAAAAAACAACAACAATGGAACAATTACAGTATTATTATTAATAGGCGCTCACTCACGAATGGAAGCAGGGAGTATGACGTTTCGAGCGGAGCTCTTCGTCGGAAACATAAAGAAGGAAGAGAGAGGAAAGAAAGATCCACAGCGGGCAACAGGGATAGAGAAAAAAAAAAACGACTGGTGTTTACGAGTTACACATGGTGAAAGGCGGAAGTTTACGATAACAAGAGCAAAGTAGGTTTTTTAAAGGCAAAAGAGTGGAGACAAGGTTGGTAACGCAACAGATGTGTGTGTATGTGTGAGTGTGTGCGTGTGCGTGTGTGTAATGTGTGTGTGTGAGGCGAGATAAAAAACAAAAAATATATGTATGTGTTAGTTTGTGCGTCTGTGTGTAGGCGTGTGAGGTAGGGCGAGACGGTGGTCAGCATAGCAGACAAAGGTCAGTAGTAAGAAAAAGAAGGAAGGAGGAAGGGAGGGAGGGGAAGGGGTGGGGGCGTATGTAGCGTGCCAGCGTGTGTTGAGTAGTATTGTGTGTGTGTGTCAGTGTCGTGGTAGTATTAATGGCGAGTAGATTGAATGTGTGTAAGAGTAATGTATATATTTAAGCAATGTGTGTATATGTGTGCGCGTGTGTGTAACGAAAAAGGGGGGGTAAGGAAAAAGGACTCCAGCTGAGGGGAAGATGGAAGAGTGGTCCCGCGGAGACGGGCGTGGGAAAACCCAACGACAAGCGACGGTCCCAGGAACGGGCGGGAGGTCTCGTCGGGTCCAAGAGCGAGGTGCATGCGGCGCCTATGCGTGCGCGAACCGGCGCAAGCGCGTGTGTGCGCGCGCCTGCGAGTATGCGCGTAAGTATGTATGTGGATGTGTGAGTGTGTCTGTGTGTATGTCAGGGTGGCAGTGTGTCCGATGAATGTATGTGAGTATGTGTGTATATATGTGTGTGCATAGATGTATGTCCGTGTGTGTGTGTGTATGTGTATGAGTGTGTATGTATGTACGTGTGGGTGTGGGGAAGTGTGTGTATGTGCATGTGTGTGCGCGTACATACAGGTGTGTGAGTGAGTGTGTGTGTGTGTATGTATGTGTGAGTGTGTATGTATGTGTGTGTAGGATGCATGTATGTGTATGGGTGTATGTATGCGTGTGTTGTATGTATGTATGTGACGTGCGTGTGTGTGTGTGTATGCGTGTAGGTGTGCGCGTGTGCATGCATGCATGTGCGTATGTGTGTGTGTGTGCATGTGTGTGGGTATATATGTATGTGCGTATGTGTGTGTATGTGCGTACATGTGTGTGTGTATGCATGTTGTGTATGTAGGTGTGTAGGCGTGTGTGTATAGGTGTATGTATGTAAGTATGTATGGGTGTGTCCGTGTATGTGTGTTATGTATGTGTGTGTATGTAGGTGTGTGGGCGTGTGTATATGCGTGTGTATGTAGGTGTGTTGGCGTGTGTATATAGGTGTATGTATGTATGTCTGGGTGTGTCCGTGCATGTTTTGTGTGTGTGTGTGTATGCATGTGTATGTAGGTGTGTGGTGTACGTGTGTAATGTATGTGTGTATGCGTGCGTGTGTGTATGTAGGTGCGTGTGTATGTGTGTGGGAGTGTAGGTGTGTGTGTGCGTGTGCGTGTTTATGTTGGTGTGTGCGTATGTGAGTGTGAGTGTATGGGTGTTTGTCATGCATGTGTGTGCGCGTGCAGGTGAGTGTGTGTGTAAGTATGTGTGTGTGTATGTTTGTGTGAGTGTGTATGTGTGTATGTCTGTGTGTATGTATGTGCGTATAGGAGTATGTAGGTATGTGTGTGTGTATGTGTATGGGTGTATGTATGTATGTGTGTGTGTGTGCATGTGTATAAGTATATGTGTGTGTGCGTATGTGTGTGTATGTGTATGTGTGTGTGTTTATGTATGTGTGTATGTATGTGTGTAGGCGTGTGTGTGTAGATGTATGTATGCATGGGTGTGTGTCTGTGTGTGTTTGTGTGTGTGTGTAGGTAGATGTATATATATTGATATGTATGTATGTGTTTGTGCGTCTATTTTTATCCCCCCCCACAACCGATGCTGGTGTGTTTACGTCCTCGTAAATTACCGGTTCGGCTATGAGACCGATAGAATAAGTACTAGGCTTACAAAGAATAAGTTCTAGGGTCGATTTGCTCGACTAAAAAGGCGGTGCTCCAGCATGGCCACAGTCACATGACTGAAACAAGTAAAAGACTAAAAGACTAAAAAAAAAAGACTATACCTATTTTCGGGCTTTATTAGGGCCCCGTATAGTAAAGGTATGGATGGGGAAAATGTGGGCAGAAGGTGATCTGCTAGTAACCCTCTCCCCTTACTGTTTTACAAAGTTAACAACACAAATAAGTACACAGAGGCAGCCATGGCTGGAACAAGAACGAGAATAATAAGCATTATTAAAAGTGAAAAGAAGCATCGTCGTTCCTTATGCAAGTGACCTCATCTTATCGCCTATCACATGTTATGCACTCATAAATTAGTTTGATAGATTAGCACTGATTGGTTGTATGCAAATGAGTTCATAACTGAGATCCGGAACACTTATTCGCTTATCCTCTTATATGTATGAGTCCAATGACTATGGCCATGTTGGAACACTGGAACATTTTAATCATCTTTCCACTTTCCACCTTTGTCGGAGCGGCTTCTGTGAAGAATGGAGTTCGATGCTACTTTCCTCTTTGGAGTTTCTTGCTTAGATATTGGCTCATCCGGGATCTCAGCGAGCCAGAGATCAAGTTCACGTTTGAAAACGTCTACATCCACTCCATGGAGGCTCCTCAGATGCTTCGGCAGACAGTTAAACAGTTGTGGGCCCTTGAAACCCAAGCTATTGCAGTACATCGTCATTGCCCGAGATGAAGCAGTCGGCACAATGGGGACAGCACAGTGACGTCCTGTTCGTGGTCTGGTATAGCTCTTTATTCCAAAGTTTGGTACCAGTCCTTCCAGTATCTTCCATATATATATATATATATATATATATATATATATATATATATCACTGCATATTCTCCTGCCTTTGTTCCAGAGAATAGAGTCTTTCAACCTGTCCCAGTAACTCAATCGTTCCATTGAAGCAACTTTCTTTGTGTAATGTCGTTGGACTGCTTCAAGCTCTGCTATCGTCCTTGTAGTATAAGGCGACCATAGATGAGAGCAGTAGCCCAGGCGGCTGAGGATAAATGACTTCAATAGTGTCATCGTAGTTTCTTGGTTCCTTGTCCGGAAGGTTCTCAGAATTCAACCAGCCTGTCTTCTGGATATTGCTACCATTTTGTTGATATGTGTTTGAAATGAGGCATTGATGCTCATTTCTGTTCCAAGATCACGCACCGTATTTGATTCTGGGATCGTTGCTCCACTTGCTCCAACGTACTGATGTCGTGATTCCTGAGCAGTGCTTAACTGGTAGCGTTAGAAAAAAAAAATTCACGCCTTGGAAGCCTCCTAAGAGTACGAAATGCTCACGTACGGAATATACCCCTGATAAAGATCGGCTTGATGAAGGACGAATGGAAGCTAACAGAACAACAGTAGCAATGGCGGCGGCGACGGACGCGAAAACAGTTTCGAAAACAACGGCACTAACTTTGGCTTTGCCAGTTAAGCATCGGTCAAGAACTGATATTTATTCATGAATAACAATCACCTACACCCACCCATTTCTCGTACCGACTCGCTGGCGCGTGGTCCTGTGCAAACGTTTAGAAATGATTATTGAATTTCTCAGGGTTAGGATCTCGACGGCTCAAAAGAAGTCACCCGTTAACTCCAACTCCCTCTACGAGTTACCTTCCCAGTAAATCTAAAATGCGTCTCATATTACCCATCGACCACACCACCTCCCAGTGAAGGGGCTAGGCTCAAGCTGATTTTGTATACTACTACTACTACTACTACTACTATTACTACTGCTGCTACGACGACGACGATGACTACTACGACAATGACGACGACTAGTGTTGCTGCCCCTGCCACTGCTGCTTTTTACTATTACAGCTGTTACTATCACCGTCACCGCTACTACTACTACTACTACTACTACTACTACTACTACTACTACTACTACTACTACTACTACTACTACAACAAGTAGCCGCAGTAATAGCAGTAGTACTGCTAGTAATGGTAGTAGTAGTTGTAGAGGTAGTAGTAGTAGTAGTAGTAGTAGTAGTAGTAGTAGTAGTAGTAGTAGTAGCAGCAGCAGCAGTAGCAGTAGTAGTAGTAGTAGTAGTAGTAAGTCACCCAGAATACACCACCACCACCTGGTGCTTTCAACTGCCTTCATCAGAGTGTTTTGCAAGCATTTAGGAAAGTGGGCATGGTCAGCAGTCTGACGATACCGTCCCCCAATCTCTCGCTTCTAACATTTCTGATGACCCTGAGAAGAAACAGGAACACTACTTTCCTTTCCTAAGTAATATTATAAATTAATACATAAATAAAAGCTTCTGCTGCTGCTGCTGTACTACTACTACTACTACTACTACTACTACTACTACTACTACTACTACTACTACTACTACTACTACTACTACTACTACTAATACTACTACTACTCACGCGGCAGGGGTAAAAAAGGATAAAGGTATAGTCAAACAATACGATATTACAGTTCGGGCAATCCAACGCCTTAGATTTGTGCGTCTTTATTGACCCCGAGAAGAATGAAGTGCAATGTTAACCTCAGCGGGATTTGATCTCGTAGAGCAGAGAGTAAATATATAACTCAATAAATAAATAAATAAATAATTATATATATATATGTAAACACGCACACACATATACATATGTTTGTGTGTGTATATGTTTCTTTGTCTGTGTTTGCCCCCGCCCCCCAACATCGCTTGACAATCGATGCTGGTGTATTTACGCCCCCGTAACTTAGCGGTTCGACAAAAGACCGATAGAATAGGTACTAGGCTTACAAAGAATAAGTCCTGGGGTCCATTTGCTCGACTAAAGGTGGTGCTCCAGCATGGCTACAGTCAAATGACTGAAACAAGTAAAAGAGTAAAAGAGAGTAAAGAGTATTTATATATATAGTCAATCCAAACAAAAACAAGCAAGAAAAAACAACAACGCGAGGACGTGGAATAAGTTCTGTGTTATTGGAGGCTCAGGAAAGGAAAGAAAAGAAAGGATTTCACGTTCCGAGCGGAGCTCAACATCAGAAATATAGATAAAGTCTAAAAAGGGAAGACGAGGAAATAAAATCGCCAACGATACACACGCGGTCCTGCCCGGACGTTCAAAGAAAATATTCTTCCAGTGTTCACTATTTTCCACACATGTATGTGTATGTTTGTATCTCTCACTGTTATATATTTATTTTTCCACTGTTTTTATATTATTTTTTACTGTTTATATGTTTGTACTGTCGTTACCTTACCGTCTTGCTTTTTTTTTTACCCCTGCGAAAAGATCTCAGAATTTTAATTGATTTGCTTTTCGCGGGAAGGAATTTTTCTTCGAAGTATACGTCTCGCTTTTATCCTTCGAAACGTTTAGTAGATGAAATCTTAGCGACTGAAGAAGGGGATTTTTCGTTGTGCTTATTGTCCTGTATCTCTCCCTTTTTTTTTTGCTTGTCTTGTTCCTTGGTTTGTGTCTATGTGTTTCGTCTCTCTATGTGTTCGACGTCTTTTTGGTGTCCTGTACACATATATGCGTGTATATGTACATGTAGAGGTAGGTACGTACATATATGTTTATATATATGCATATATTCTATTTTATTAACATATTATACGATTAAACGCACGCACCCTACTAAGTAAGATTGTTCTGTTTATCAAGTTAGCCTTGATATTAACTCTCACGCGACTCTGCATCTTTCTTTCTTTCTCTCCCATTCCCTTTTTCGTCTTTTTTTCCCTCACTTAACTTGTCTCTTCCTCTCTCTCTCACTCTTCATTCTCTCTCTCCCTTTCACCATTCTTCATGGTCTCCTCGCACCATTCCCCTTCTTCTCTCTCTTCCTCTTGCTCCTCCTCCCCCATTCCCGTCATCCATCTGCGACGATACTTCCGTCGTAACTGCTTCCTGTCCTTGCAAGGCTTCTGGTTGACAAAATTTCCCTCTCTGTCTTCCACTATAATCCAGCGTTTACAATACTTTTTTTCGTTGGCGTTAACGTTAACAGCCCTTCTATCTTGTTCTCCTTGTCTTGTCTCTCACTGTTATATATTTATTTTTCCACTGTTTTTATATATATTTTTTACTGTTTATATGTTTGTACTGTCGTTACCGTCTTGCTTTTTTTTTTTTTACCCCTCTGCGAAAAGATCTCAGAATTTTAATTGATTTGCTTTTCGCGGGAAGGAATTTTTCTTCGAAGTATACGTCTCGCTTTTATCCTTCGAAACGTTTAGTAGATGAAATCTTAGCGACTGAAGAAGGGGATTTTTCGTTGTGCTTATTGTCCTGTATCTCTCCCTTTTTTTTGCTTGTCTTGTTCCTTGGTTTGTGTCTATGTGTTTCGTCTCTCTATGTGTTCGACGTCTTTTTGTGTCCTGTACACATATATGCGTGTATATGTACATGTAGAGGTAGGTACGTACATATGTTTATATTATGCATATATTCTATTTTATTAACATATTATATATATATATATATATATATTATATATATATATTATATTATAAAAGTTAATCCAAACAAGAAATATATATATATATATATATATATATATGTTTATGTATACATATGAATAAATATATATGTATATATATGTATATATATTTGTATATACATATGAATAATATATATTTTATGTGTGTATATATATACACGCACACATATATATATATTATACATACATGCACACACACGCACGCACGCACACACACACACACACGCGCACACACACACACACACACACATATATATATTTTTTATGTCTCACATTTCGAAGATCGATTCCGGCTCTTTTCCGTATGTACTTTAACATTTTCATCTTTATTTTATGTTTTTTAGGGGACAGACTTGTTTATTTATTTATTTATTTAGATTGTTTGTTTACATATTTACTTGTTGCAACAAAAAGGACGTGTCACAAGCTTTAGATCAGGTTTCGATATAGCACGAGACGAAAGGAACTTGAGACATCACCGGATCCTATCTTCTTTTCAGCCAAGCGACTGTACCACGTCCTCTTGGCGACATCAAACTGTGAGATTAGAGGTACTTAGGTGTGATGTTGGTGTTGTTGCTATCGTTTTGGGAGGGTGTTACTTTTATTGTTGTTGTTGTCTTTGTTTTTTATGTAATTATTGTTTTAATCTTAGTCTTGCATGTTCTAATGTTTTTTGTGTGTGTTTTTCCTGATATTTCAAGGATTGTTTTCATTGTTGTTATTATTATTACTACCAAGGCAGCGATCTAGCAGGAATCGTTAATACGTTGGGCAAAAAATGCTTAGCGGCATTTCGTCCGACTCTACGTTTCGCCGCTGAGATCGACTTCGCCTTTTATCCTTTCGGGGTCGATAAATTAAGTACAAGTTAAACACAAGTGTTGATTTATTAGACTTTCACACTAACCCAAAATTGCTGGTCTTGTGCTAAAATTAGAAATTATTACTACGTAGACGGTGAGCTGACTGAATCGTTAGGACTCCAGGCAAAATCCTGAGCTCAAATTCCGCCGAGACCGACTTTGCATTTATTCCTTCGGGGTCGATAAACTAAGTACCATTTGAACACTGAAGTCGATGTAATCGATTTAACCCCTCCACCGAAATTACTGGCCTTGTACAACATTATGAAACTATTATTACTAAGGCAATGAGCTGGCTGGATCGTTAACACTCCGGGCAAAATGCTTAGCGGCATTTCGTTTGTATTTACGTTCCGAGATCAAATCTCGCCAGAAGCGACTCTGCATTTAATTCTTTCGAGGTCGATAAAACAAGTACCAGTTGAGCACTGGGATCGATGTAATCGGCTAATCAACGCCCACAAAATTGTTGGCCTTGTGGCAAAATTTGAAATCCATATTAGTTGATAGGCGCGCTGGTGTTTTCCTTACTATCACTGTTTCAACCATTGCAGTTATTGATAAAGCAAACCTTTCCTTTTTTTATCAGAACATGAAAACAGAACTATAAAACATACTAAAGAAGAAATGGAGGGGGAAATCACTCCATGATCAATAACTTGTAAGGCTTGATAGGGAAGAAAAGAGCCTAAGTAAAAGCTAACAATGGCCCAAAAGCTCTGGTTATTTTAAAATTTCTCTATCTTGGTATGACTGTTAGAAAGCTCTGGTCTTATGCGGCATTGATGAAACTTTCTGTTTCTAGTTTAAGGCCAGGGATTTGTGTGTCTTGTGATGGTCAGCGTAGACGTCTTTTATTCCTTTCACGCATTTTCCGTGCATTGCCCCTTCCTCCCATTTTGCCCCTGATTTTTAACTGACATAATTGGTGAGTTTCCCAAGTTCAGAAGGTGGTAATTCAAGAATCTCCAGTTATTCGTTGAACATTTCAGCTTCCTTTGTTATGGAGTAGTCGTTTTTCCTCTTTCATGATCTTTCACTATTTGCAGGAGAGAGCATTCTGTTCTCTCAAAATATTTGTCCAGCCTATAGTGGTGGGTTTGTTTATTTTATCTTAGTTGTAGCTGAACAATGCCTCAGCCGCGAAATTTTCTCCAACGAGAGTTCCGGATCCCCGTTAAGAACTCATTTGCATATAGCCAATCAGTGCTCAACTATCAATCTAATTTATGAGCGCATAACAAGTGATGGGTAATAGGACAAGGTCACTTGGGTAAGGAATGACCATGATTATTTATTCTTTTAATAATGCTTCTTGATCTTGTTCTTGTTTCAACCATGGCTGCCTCTGCGTATTCATTTGTGTTGTTGCTTACTTTGTAGAACAGTAAGGGGAGAGGGTTGCTAGCACATCAACCTCTACCCACATTTTCCCCATCCATATTTATACCATATGGGGCCCTAACAAAATCCGATAATAGGTATAGATGCAAATCTATCTAATTACTTGTCTCCTTCTAAAATCAGGCATAATTTGGTGATCGGTTGACTTACAAAACCGTTCTTCATCTTGAGTTTACTTGCTAGAGTATGTTTGTTAAAATGACAAGGTCAAGATGAGCTCTGATTGGCGGTATACAAATGAGTTCATTACTGGGGTCTGGAACTCTCGTGAGAAAGAAAAATAAATTCTTGCCCCGGCCACCATATTTTGCCGGAAGTTACAGTCTACCTATATCTGCTTTTAGATGGTACGTTTTCTCCATTGTTAGCATTTTCCGTGTTTTGGCGTCGTGTTTAATCAGATTGTTTATTGTCCAGTGAATAAAATTACAACTGGTACGACCAGTGTGCTGATGGCTTCGAATTTGTTAGCGGCATTTATATGAAGAGTAAAAAACGGGAGTGGTGGTGGGTGAGTAGTAGGAAGAGGGTGAAGAAAAGACAACTAAGAAGAAGAAAATTAAAATTGAAGATAAACAAATGAAAAGAAAATAAGAAAGTATACTAAGGAACGACTATGACAGACGAGGTGAACTTTGAAAGAAGAAGAAGAAGAAGAAGAAGAAGAAGAAGAAGAAGAAGAAGAAGAAGAAGAAGAAGAAGAAGAAGAAGAAGAAGAAGAAAACAATAGCAATTGCCCGCAGAATCGCCAACATCAAAAGAAATTGTGTCATTCGTATTCTTATCATGAAACAACCATTTTGACAGTAACCACAGCAACCGACTTTCTCTGAAGAATTAACTATTGTAAGTAGCTAAAGTAAAATGATTTCCTGAAAAACTCTAGAAGCCAAAGCACAACAATAAACCATTATTGTTCAATGTATTCATCACAGCATTTGAATGTCTTGCAATCCAAGTAAACTAACGTCAATCTAAATATATTTGTTTTTGTTTCGTAGCCTCAGGTTTGCTCTGATCTAGCAGAGCAATGATCAAAATATTTCCGCCGAGTCATTCACATTTTATTTTCAGACTATGTGTCCAAGACTACATTGTGTCATATGACTTTCTTTTCTTGAAGCGCTAACGAGTGTTTCGAGATGAATTTAGTGGCTATTTCTAGAAAAATTTGGACGATCACTTCAATGCTCCCCTGTTAGCTGGTAAACATCATCAAACAATGGATATGATAGAGACCCGCACATGTGACACTGTGAAATGACTGACCATGGGATTGCACCTAGAAAGTTACCCTCCCAGGCACAAGTCCGGCAAGGTTATTTATGGATGACCAGCAGTCGCCCATGCACACCTACACCCCCTCTCCACGCCACCAGTGTTATCCAAGGGGAAGGCAAAGGCTTCCCCTTGGCACCAGTCACGTCGCAACTCATTTCTACAGCTGAGTGAGCTGGAGCAAAGTGAAGTAAAGTGTCTTGCTCAAGAACACAACACGCAGCCGGGTCCGGGATTCGAACTCACAAGCTCACGATCGTAAGCTCGACGCTCTAACCACTGAGCCATGCGCCTTCACAAGTACTCTCGAGTACTGTTGCTGAATATCTCTCGTTGAGCGATTTACAAATAATAAATTTCTTTAGTTTCTCTATACCCATCAACGCTCCATGTAGGACAGAATAGATTTTGATCTTTACTTCTGTCATTTAGCTTAAAACCCTATTGTTGGTGTTGGTGAGTCGCGATATAGCTCTGATCGAGCAATCCTTGGAACAAAAGCAGTGCACAATTACTTGTGTTGTATATCTAGGGCGAGATATTTCAATATGTCCTTTCATTTTAAGACGTAAGGCTGCTATTTAATATAATTTGACTGTTGTTTGTAACAGAGTAAGCCATCACTTAGAAGCACATTTGTTGGCCCAGCTCCTTCTCTAACTTGCCTCTTTCGTTTCTAAAGCGGTTGAGAGAAAAAAAAATGCATGTTTTCTTGCTTACATTTATCCTTCCGCTACCATTAGATGTGCAAAGGAAAGAAATTGCCAACCGGGATAATAAAGTAGATAATGTTCCCCGTTGATCTTACATGATGCTATATAGCATCCAATACAACGATATGCAGAATATATTGATTTTATATGTTACTTAACAAGTTCCCTCTATCATCTCATGCAACGAAACAGCGAATAAAGAGACAATCACATTGAATTTCCAATGTTCGGTACAGAGTCAACAAAGAAATATTTTTCGTTCAACTAAAGATAAACTACCATAAAACTAAATTTTCTCAGTTCTACGGTATAAACAAATAACAAACGATACGTAGCTTAACGTAGCAAAAGCGTGTTAATTAAATATACTGGAATCTAATGCTTTCACGCTCATCTAATTTCCTGTTTCACTCAGCATTAACTCGAGCTAAATCAAGCATCAAACCTCGTAATTGGGTGACAACAATCACGTATTGATAGGAAATTGGAACAAACTTTCAAATGAGAAATGTACCGAGGAAGCAACTACAGAAACGTCAGTTATAATTTGTAAATACAAAATTCTCTAGAGATCACCATTTAAGACAAAGAACAAATTTGGTGTGCGCGTCCCTAACTGATGACAATACCTAAAAATGTTTAATGAATTTTTAGTTGTTGTTTTTTTATACTCAGCGAACTGTCGGTTTATCACATGAGCTATAACTTCAGGAAAAATCTTGGAAGGAATTTAGATAATCATTTTAAACAAGGAGAAACAGATTAAACCTAACTTTGACTCTATAACGGTTTCAAATTTTGGTTCAAGGCTAGCAATTTTAAGGGACCCCAATTGGTACTTTATTTAATCGCCACTGAAAGATAAAGTCGACCTCAGGGTAATCTGAACTCAGAGTGTAAAGAGCGAGAACAAAAACTACTAAGCATTATGTTCTCCTCAAAAAGGATTCAATCAGATGTCTACTTTTCGATTGACTCCCTAATCAAATTGCTTAACGGTTAATTTACCGGATGGTGGAGGTTGGAAATATCTATATAACTGGAGCAATGAAACAAAGATCAAGAGAGAAATGTTTATGATAATAAAATCTAGCACCAGATTGACACGATTTGTGTGAATTCAGAGACAAAAATAATCCCAGAAGAATAAATAGTGTAAACATGAAAAGAACGAAGTAGCGTACCAACTTGTGCACAAAACTTCAGAGTTTCTAAACTTACATATCTACAGAAATCCTCTCAGATATACGGTATGTTTTAACAAGAATATTTCCCTTAAATACTTACGTATATGAAAACACTCAAAAATAGCAACAATTTTTCAGAAGAAATGTACCACTTAGTAACAAGTACGATGTGAATGACAATCATAGAAACAATAACATAAACGTAATGTTTTGGTAAATACACTAAGAATAATTAATGAAAAATACTTGGACTTCAAATGATGTGTATACGTAGAGGGCGTGTCGCGAACGAAACATTACTGAATGACACAGGGTTTAAATATAATCACATGTCATTCTTTCGTCGGCATCGTCTCCTATGATGGTTGGATCAACAATACAAGAGCCTAACACAGTAAAAACAATAATCAACTATAATCATATCTCTTCACGTTTCCTTATTCATCTCTTTCACTGTTCTTCGTTTATTTGTCTTTGTTTATCTTGTGTCTCATACATTAAAACAATATGTCGAATTTATGAAAACATGTGTATATATATATATATATATATATATATATATATATATATGTGTGTGTGTGTGTCTGTGTAAATATATATATGTATCTTTATATGTATGTATATAGGTATGTACATGTATGTATATATATATATATTATATATATATATATAATATATATATATATATATATATATATATATACATATATATGCATATATATATACATATACATATATATATATATACACACAAATACATATACATATATATGTGTACATATACATATATATATAGCTATAGATATAGATATATGTATACGTATCTATCTATATATATATATATTCATATATATGTACACACACATAGATGCATATATAAACATATATATATACATACACACATATGCACTCATATTCAGGCATATATGTATAGACACACACACACACACACACACACATACATATATATATATATATATATATATATACACAGAGACATTGTTTCTTTCTAGCTAATTCTTCCCTAATCACTTGCGTTATTATGTCGCCGGTCATTCAGTAAATGTAGACAGAACGATAGAATGTACTTGCGGTTACTATTATCAAAAGATGTGACTTTTCTTCGTTTACGCCCTCTCAGAAAATAAAACATCGTCACAAATAAAACCTGTCAAAGGCACGATTCTTTCTTTTCTCATAAACACATAATTTCACTGACATTTATATCAGTTCACCACCTCCTTTTCTAATTAATTCATTATTATTACTTGAAACATATTAGTACAGATGGTTTTGAAATGCATTGATACGTAAGGTTTCCGATAAACGATGTTTTACAAGGTTATTTCTGTGTTAATCCTTGTACCAGGCTATCACCTATGACAACAAACTTAGCAGAATTATCCAATAAGCATACTTTCTGGTTTTGCTTAATTTCGGTTTCCTGCTTGCCGAGTGAGTTCAAACCCAGCCAACGTTAACTTCACCAATCATCATTTAGGGATCGATAAATAAAGTAATTACCGTAAATCCTCGAGTATAATCCGAACTTTTTTCCCCAAAATTTAAAGGTCAAAATCCCTAGTACGTATTATACACGAGGTTAAAAATGAAAATTATTTTCTAAGCATGTCCGGAAATGTTTATTCAAACGCATTTTGTAATGTCGGGCGCGAAAATAGCTTAAGCTAACAATGAAGTCATAAAAGAATCATTCATAACTTGCAGTAAGCAACATTTATTAAACGTTATTACTGTTATTTCTTTATTTTCTGAAAACAAAATGCACAAAAATGCTACACGTTTGCATTATGTTATATATACAATAAGGATAAAGTACGTTACCGTATACAGTTTTACAAACCAAGGACGTTATATAGACCTCATTGACTCAAGTTAGAGAAGGGGTGCGTATTATACACAAGGTTTAGGTTTTTCAGAGTTACAGCCCCATGAAAATCCCCTGCGTATTATACTTAAGGGCGGACTATACTCGAGGATTTACGGTACCTCTTTAGTATTAGAATCGATTCTTCTTTCCGTGAATCTCTTAGGTTTCTACTAGATTTGCTGGCTTTACTTCATCATCGAAACGTATATTCACTGTGCTCTTTTCATCAAGTATTTCCATGTCCATTGCTTCGATGCTCTTTATGGTCTAATGCCCTCTTCAGTTCATTTAAACGCCTCATCCGATTCTCTTCCAAGGCGCATAGTTTCTCTGTTGTGCGCCCAGTTAGTCATAAATACATTTATTCTAATAGCTTCTTTCTTTGAACTGCTTCTCTCTGAGACTCATTACCATCATCTTGTTTTCTTCTGGTCTTTTAAAGCTTTCTCTCAATCGACATCTTTTGAATTTTGTGCGTTGAGTAGAACAGAACATATTTCCTACTTTAAGCACAAGACCGAAATTTTGAGAGATAGATAGATAATCGATTACATCGATCTCCGTGCTCAATTGGTACTTATTTTACGGAACTCAGAAGGATGAAAGAAAACAGTCGACCTCGGCAGAATTTGAACTCAGAACGTGAATCCAGAAAAATTGCCGCTAAACATTTTTGTCCGGCGTGCTACTAATTCTGGCAGCTTTCCCTTTAATATATTTTCTACTTGGCCGTGTGGTAAGTAGCTTGCTTACCAGCCACATGGTTCCGGGTTCAGGCCCACTGCGTAGCACCTTGTGCTAGTATTTGGTACTATAGCCTCGGGCCCATCAAAACCTTGTGAGTGGATTTGGTAGACGGAAACTGAAAGAAGCCCGTCGTATATATATATATATATATATATATATATATATATATATATACATATATATATATATATGTATATATATATGTATGTGTGTGTGTGTGTGTGTATATGTGTGTGTGTGTGTGTGTTAGTGTTTTTGCGTCCCCGTAACTTAGCGATTCGGCAAAAGAGCCCGATAAAATAAGTACTAGGCCTAAAGGTGGTGCTGCAGTCGAATAACTGAAACAAATAAAAGAGTAAAAGAGTAAGCGCAAAAATGAAATTTTGGGCGAGGGGGCATGTCGATTACATCGACCCTAGTGCTCTACTGGTACTTATTTTATCGACCCCGAAAGAATGAAAGGCAAAGTCGACCCCAGCTGTATTTGAACTTAGAACGTAACGAACCGGAAGAAATACCACGAAGTATTATGTGCTTTGCTCTAAGGATTACGTCAGCTCTCACATTGATATCAAGTTTTTGAAATAGAAATGGTTTCAAATTTTGACACAAGGCCAGCAGTTTTGGGGAAGGTGGTAAGTCGATTACATCGACCCTAGTACCCTACTGGTATTTATTTTATCGACCTCGAAAGGATGAAAGTCAAAGCCGACCCCGGCGGAATTTGAACTCAGAAGGCAAAGACGGACGTGATGGTGAACAGCATTTTTCGCTCGGTGTTCTAACGATTCTGCCAGTTCGCCGTTCAAGCAGTTGAAATAATATTGTTCCTAGTTTTGTTGCTGCTGCCGCTGTAGCCGTTGTGGTTAATGTTCTTGTTTACTCCCAGATGAAACCGTTCCCCACATTCTTCAGGGGTAATGTGTCCACTCCGTCAAGCGGCCGCATAAAATTCTCCATTGGTTTCAAAACTGTTTCTTTCTTTTTAATCGTTCCGTGCTGTACTAGACATCAGTCTGTCTACTTTGGCCAAGATCTCGTGAATGCTTGAACGTCTTTTGTAGCATGCATTAAAACAAGTTGCTAGCCACTGGCACAAACCTTTTGTACTTCTTGGTGGGAAGGGACTCTGTTTGTGGTACTCAATAAGCTTCCGACAGGAAAAGGAAAAGTAAAAAAAATTGTATTTTACGTACCGACATCGGAAGGATATACATGAGATAACAGTTTCTGATGGATTCGAACATCCGAACAAAGCTAGCCGGTGAAATTACTGCAAAGAGTTTATTGAACGCACCAACGAATCTTCTTGTCATCGATCGCCTTAACTATCGATTACAATATTATATTAGGCAGAGATTTCGACTCATTTCACAGAATAAGGAGAAACATTATCATGTTGGTACATTGCCAGACTGAATGGTGTAAGCTTATATTAAAAAGGAAAGAAAACGATTGCGTAATTTTTTTCTTTTCTTGTTATTTTTTTTTTTACTTTTTGCTTTATAATTTCAAATCTTGTATTGATACTAACATTCATTGCAGCAAAATGAGAGATCAAACACATTGACAAGTGAAACATCCACCGCACACAATTCTGCTGCCAACTTCAAACAGCTTGACTTACATTTTGTCAGTTGAAGTCAATCTTCACAGTAGTTTTTAGTTTATGGTTTCGGACAGACATCTAAGAGAACTGTCGGGGAATCGAATAAGATCAAAGATCTAGATTCGCACGAAAAGATAACATTTGAGAGTAAATTTAGGTCCTTTGCTTTCGACCATGGAGGGGAGACCCACTATTTGATCGAACTACTTGCTAGAAATAGCAATAAAATCTACCTTAAAGCAAACCATCTTTAAAATGTAAGGCAGGTTACACTGGACAGTGTTGTCTAATAAAGTCTTCAAAAACAGGGTAGTCAAGATTAGAATGCTTTTGATCTTATATATGTTCGAGTAGAGCTGACCAGGAGTTAAGCAACAACAACAACAAACATTAGAATAAATTGATGTATTAGATAAATTTAATGATATTTTCCCGTTTTCTTTCTAATTTAGGTGCCTATAAGTTATCAGAAATCCTATTACCAATTCTGAATTTTTCATACGAGGACTGTGTTATGATGTTTGGAGAATCAATTCTAAAACATCGTGTTTATGAAATTTTTCAAAATAGAAGTTATAGTCCGTTTCTTTTCTGTCATCAAGTGAGAGCTTTATCTACTTCGTTTTAACATTTGAGCATTTTTGTAGTTTGGCTTGGTGCAGGCACAAGTTCTTCCTTTTGGGAGAAATACCATGTATGGTGATTAATTAAATAACGAATTTCTTGACTTATATATTTTTTCTGATGGTGTTGACCTCAATTATATTTGAAAGGTGAAGAATGTTTTTAATTTCCTTGGTAGCTTTAATACAACAGACATCTGTCCGGTTATCAGCGATTCTCAGTGAAAATGATGGTGCATGTTTGTTGAGAAGTGTTTTGTGATTCAATTTCTTCATTGTATAGATACATCAGTCGTGAAGCTACTGGGGTGAGCTTTGGGGTCTATTGTATAAGCCTGTATAGACTTAGAAGCAGGGAGAAGAGCGGTAAACTTGAGGGTTGCTCCAGATGACACACACTCAACTAAGTCAATACATATGTACACGAAGGAGTATAAAACACACACAGACACACATACTGACACGTACACACTCATGATATGATATACTGAATCGTTAATTATTTGGATGCTGATCTTTATATTTATACCAATGAAACGGCTGTAGAGCTTATAATGAAACTACGAAACATCTGTGAAACCTTAGATTCTTCAGTATTCTCCCACTCACAGTCTGTCTCTCTCTCTTTCTCTCAATCTCTCGCTCTCTTTCTCTCTAGACACACACACACACACACACACACAGCACACACACACACGCACACACACACACACACACACACACATATATATATATTACATACATACGTACAAAGTGGAAATATATATATCATATCATATCATGTCATATCATATTATATTATATTATATTATATTATACTAGCCTAAGTACCCGGTGTTGCTCGAAAATGTTAAGAATGTTAAAGGAAATATATATATTTATTCTGATAAAAAATATGTTTTCAGAAAAATGCTATCATTTACAGAGAAATGCTATGTGAGTGTAAACAAAGTTATTAAAACGAACCCTGAAATCAATCACAATTTAATTTTGTAGAAATTCTACATACATAATATTTTCAGTGTGTCCTTTATTTGGTGTACAAAGGGAAAGAGTTTTGGGGCTTCGGACTTCCGAACAACCTACATATAATTGATCTTGAGAGAAGCAAGGAGAAGCAACGTTAAGTCCAACAACGTTGAGATATTGTGCTTGAGATTTATTTATAAGCATTAGAAGAACTTAGTTTTACTGGGAACTGGAGCCGTCTCAATTCATAGGGGAGGTCAGGTGGGATTAATGTGATCTGTGGAATGAAGACATCTTCACCCTTATATTTCCCAAGAGAAATGAATTTTGGCGGTAAGGACTAAACCTCATGTTTCATTATCACAATTAAAAAGCGTTTATCGTAATCGTTTTGATGCGAGTCTACGCTATACTGTTTTTCTCTCCCATCGTTTTCTCTCCCACCCTTTCTCTAATTCCCATTTTTCTCTCCTTCACCGTTTTCTATCTGTCTCTCTCTCCCCTCTTTCTCCTTACAGATGTAAGCATTGGCAAAAACATACATTTAGTGCATATAAGTAGTCTCTATCATTATATATAATTTAAACTTTAATTTCCTTTATATTTAACATTCACTATTAATATCCCTACTCTTTCTGTTAGCTACTTATGACGTTATATCATATAACGTTTTTTTAAACAATATAATAGCGTTCTGTCTATCGCTATACAAATCCATCATTTTTGCTAAAATGTCGTATTGACGAGTTTCGTTTTTTTCACTTTCCCGAAGAGAAGATTGCATTGTTTATACCATTTATTCTTTTGAATAGTATCAGTGGAATTTTCGAAACATGTGTCGAAAGTAAAAATATTTGTTTACACCTGCGTTAACTCCATTTTTTATTCATATTATTCAAATATTCAACGTAAATACAAAGTTTCTACCTTTATAAACAAGGAGTTACAACACCTTTACTTGTGAGATTTTGCTGCCCTGGTAACTATTTATTTATGTTTCCGTGTTAATTGTTAACAAGGTAAAAATACACTCATCTATTTATAACACCCACACACACACACACACCACACACACACACACACACATGTATATATATATATATATATATATATATATATATACATATATACATATATATATACATATATATATATATATATATATACATATACATAATTATATATATTATATATATATATATATATATATTATATATATATCATATACATACATATATATATATATATTATATATATATATATATATATAATATTATATATATATATATATAATATATATATACATACACATATATACATACAAACATATAATTTTATCAGGAAGTACATTTTAGTACTGGTTTCCGTCTTTTAGAGTTTTTCAACCAAGAGTAAAATAAGAAAAACTATTAAATTGGAGAGAAAAAATTGAGTGAAAGTTTTTGTAGATATTTCTATACTCTCTAAATAGCTAAATATTTTCATAGTCTTCAGATAGTCTGCTTCTTTCTCTCTATTCTTTTGTGAATGTTTCGAAAGTGGGGTAGTAATAAGTCTGAAGGAATATTTTGCTTAAAGCGGGAGTAGCCGATGGAGGAGAAGAAGGACAAGAGGAGGAGAAGGAGGATGGGAAGGAGGAGGAGGAGGGGGAGGAGGAGGGGAGGGGAGGAGGAGAAGAAGGAGGAAGAGAAGTAGGAGTAGGGAAAGAAGAAAGAGAAGGGAGAAAATAAAATAAAATACCAGAGTGTTGCGACATAGTGAATTGGTTGTAGAATCTTCTTTAATGGTTTAAATGACCTGAAAGTGACCTATTGTATCGTAGTATTGTGGTTGGAGTTGTTCTAAATTGTTGTAGTAGTTTCATCTCTGGTGGCGGCCGCGGCATTCATAATAGGTTTATATTTTGCGATGAAATATGCTTCTTTGCTAATGCCCTGATTATAGGTTGCATCGTCCCTGAATTTATAAAGGGGAAAAATTCTAAAGTTGGATGGTTTGTTAGTGGCTCAAATATCGATGTATTATCGTATTTTAATTTGGGATCTATGTACCATCATCCTCCGGCGTAGACTGTTTTTGCTTGACCTGTATATTGTTCTCGACATCCTGGGCAAGTTAATACATATATTAGCTTTTTCCGAAGCACGTGTGAAGTTGTTTTTCAATGTAAAACGTTGACCCTGTTTGAAGAATCCGATACTTTAATTAGGTTGACACATATACCAGTTATATATATATATACCGCCAACTCTTACACCTCGGGTTACTCTGTTGCTTCTGCTAAATGCATGTATATATATATATATATATATATGTGTGTGTGTGTGTGTGTGTGTGTGTGTGTGGTGTATGTGTGTGTGTGTGTGTGTGTGTGTGTGTGTGTGTATGTATGTATATATATATATATATCGATAGATAGATAGTACGATAGATAGATAGGTGAATAGACAGACTGAGGAACAGACATACAGACAGGCACATAGATGTATACATGCATATATACATACATACACACATACGCAAACGCACATATTTAACAAACAACGGTGAGCTGTTGTCTATAACATATTTAGTTATATAATGTTACGTACATTTCATTAACATAAAGTGATTATTAGTTGTATAATGCAAATTACATTATCCACACTTTCTGTCAAATCGTCAGAGTCGTATAATAATTATATGCTTCATGATTGTCCTGAAAAGTCGACACTGTTCAGCATCTCAGAGAAGACTCACAGCAGTTACTTCCTTGATGAAATTTAACAGGAAAGAAATATATCTGTTGCTCTTTATTACCAGTTGGCTTAATAGGCAAGATAAACTCCTAAATTCATGTTTTCAAGAAATTTTGATTATCTGATATTGTTGTAGTTACTCCCTTGCTAGCAGATTTTAGATGTTATACACCCCTGGTAGAGATTTTATCTTCTAATTGCAAGGATAATCTAACGTAATTCCGTGTTCAACTCACTATGTTGCATGTGTAAAACTAAGCCACATATATACATACACACATATATACATAGATATACACACAAACAAATATGCACACATGTGTATATACATACAAGTATACACTCATACTGCCCCATCCCAGACATACACACACGTAGTTATGTAGATGTATACGATTACATATACATATGTATAGAAGGAATCCTGGAAAATAAATCTAACAACATACAAAATAAAATAACACCAATGGTAAAAACAACAGCATCAAAGTAATAAAATGATCGTTAAAAAAAGAAAAGTAAAGTAAAAAACAAATAAGAGATAAAGAGCTCAGCTATAACTGTCAGAGTAGTGTATTTTTTAAATAGTATGTGCAATGTTTTAGAAGTTTGAGAAGTCGGATATCTAAGTTAGAATTACAAAAGAAAAAGGAAATAATATATATGTTTAGAATCGCTGTTTTACTTGTTTATTTATCTAAAGACATTTAAAACAATTGATCGTTCGCTCCAGTGAATATTTTAACCGTTCTTTGAGAATTATATTCCCATTTCTATTTGCTATTTATCATTTTGAATTGAGGCTACGGCTTATCTGAACTTAAAATTAAGTTCTACTAAATAAACATTCAGACATACATACCCACACGTACATATAGAAACACGCATGCACATGTAAGATATAAATAAGCATATATGTGTTTACGTGGTTATTGTAGTTTTGTTGTATCTGTGTGTGTGAGGGGAGTGTTCCGTTGCTTCTGAACATGCGTGAGCTGATTAATGAAATGCAGGCACGTATATGTATTGCTTGTTAACAAAGGTTTAAATGTAAAGTGATATGTCTATGTATATAAAACTCCGTGTGTGACTCTTGTTCGTAAATGTTGTTACATGCAAATATGTGCGTGTGTATATAAATATATATACACACACACATTCATGTATTACCAGATTAACAGATTAATACACTTATTTTGGTATATACATTTACATAGAAACTGACAAATATATACACACACACTTACAGACACACACATACATACACACACATACATACACACACATACATACACACATACATAATACATACATACACACACACACACATACATACACACATACATACACACACACACATGCACACACACACACACACACATACATACATAGGATAACCCCGAGGAAAAAGAAACAAGAACCCACAGTATCATAGAAGCCCAGCGAAGGCCCAATAAAATGTAAGCACAACAAACCTGAAATAAGGATTAGGGATAGAGAAGAGAAACGGTGCACAGCTGTTGAAATTAGTTACCCAGCGGAAGTTAACATAAAGCTGAAGATCAGTTAAAAAGAGAACACCTATGCTGAACTATTGAGAAATATGCAGTTACTCTATCCAGATTAGAAGTTCAGGTAATTATTGGGACACTGGGATATGTAACATACTGCTTAAATACTAATCTTGAGAAATTCTCAAAATCAGAAAGGGGAGACCAAATTCAATAACTAAAGAACCAATCCGTCACTGGAACTGTAAAATCTGTAAAGCTTTCCAGAAGCTTATCATTTAAATATATATGAGCATGTCTGGATATACAACTACATGCACGAGAATACATTCATAAAACAAAACATACAAATATGCACACATACATACATACATACATACATACAAAAAAAGACCCTTTATTTGATGGTAAAATTCGAATGAAGGTGCCATGGATCTAAGTTAGGAACCGGCTGTTTCTCTATTGATAAAACTTAACAATGACATACATTCATATATACATACACATACATATATATATATATATATATGATACATATATAGAAATATTCATATACACACATATATGTACATATATACATACATATATATATGTATATATTTATATACATATATACATACATATATTCATACTTACTTTTTTCTCTCCTTTTTTCCTCTCCTTGTTTTTTGTGTGCCTCTTTCTGTAGAAGAGCGTAGGTTCAAAACGTAAAAGCCTTTTTTCAAATCCTGAACGTTATATTTAACACACCTGTTTCTTTTGCACATCCCCTGTCTTCGTCTTTTGGGTTTTTTTCGTAAACTCTCCCTATATATATATATATGAATGTGTATATATATATAGGCGGTGCTCCAGCATGGCCGCAGTCAAATGACTGAAACAAGTAAAAAATATATATATATATATATATATGTAAACAGTAATCGCTCGACAATGTAAAGTAAGGCTTACGAGAAAGGGATGGCCTCCCTTTGCAAATACCTAAAGGGCACAGAAAGTGTTTCTAAAGCCAGCTGGAGACGATGATCTCCTGGGGCTAAAAAGCTACAGTAACACTCCCTCCCCTTTGTGGTTAGCCATATTGAGATGGCTTTTATACTTTACATATATATATATATATATATATATATATTATATTATATATATATCCGTATTCAATTAATGGAAGAAAAGAAAATGGAGAGTTGAAAGTTAATAATTATTTATTAATATATTGATGATTCTTACTTCCTACAGCTGTTTCCATTTGTGCTCATTGAATAAATTAGAAATTTATGGTTTTTATTGTATAGAATATTAAAATCTATAATACATATATATATACATACGTAAATACATAATTACATGCATAAATACATATACACACATCTCTCTCTCTCTCTCTCTCTCTCTCTCTCTATCTATCTATCTATCTATCTATCTATCTATCTATCTACATCAATCTTTCAATGTGTGTGTGTCTGTGTGTGTATGTGTGTGTGTGCGAGTGGACTCTTAAAACTATGACCGTCACTCGGATTAGAGGATGACTCTTGAGTATGTGCCATTCGTATTTATGTACCGATGAACAGAAATAAACCACCCTCAGAGCCTGTATCTGTATTTATGTAAGTGTTTTTATGTGTGAGTATATGTGTGTCCCCGTGTGTTTTAAATCAGGTTTCATTTATTAAGATAAACATATATATTCTCTAAATATTGCATCCCCGGGCATGAATAAATGATTCTAGCCGAATCATAAGTCAAACAACAATAAATCTCTGAACGCGATATAAACAGTAGCTGCACGACAATGTGAAGTATATTTGCCACTTAAATGTGAATGCTACTGTAGCTTGTAGCCCCAGGAGGACACCTCCTCCAGCTGGCTATTGATACGCTTTCTGTGCTCTATCAGTATTTGCAAAGGGAAGCCATCCTTCTCATCGTCGACCTGACGTGATACGCACAGACCCGGGTTTCTGAATATTTAAACCCGTCGTCAGCGCACGACAATCACCGGTTTTCAATGCGAAGGGGTCCCAATGCAAATACATATATCATTTTTCCAGTGACGATAGGGCACAGAAAGTGTGTCAATAGCCAGCTGGAGAAGATTTCTCCTGGGGCTACAAGCTACAGTAGCGTCGACCCTTAGCGGTTAGACACATTTAAGTGGCGAATATACTTCACATAAGTCAAATTTATGCATATACTCCTGATCTTTATCATTAGAATGCAGATTAACAAGTATGGGAGTGTTACTAGTTCTGAAATAGTATTTAAAGAGTGTCAAGAACTTTCTTTAATGTACAAATCAAAGAGATTAAGGACTAAACATTAAAAATACATAAATCTTCAACACAACAGAATTGAAACTCGAAGAGAACTTTTCCCCTTTGAAGGTAAATTCAGCACAGGTGAAACTCGTATTATAGACTGCATTTAAGAATTACTGTTTGATTATGAAGTTTGAACACTTTTAGATTGTAGCAGAGCTGTTTAACACGTTCATTTTATTGTAATATTAGACAATTTTTCAATTTGGTTGTTTTAACCTTAAATAGTGGAATATAAGCTCACCAGAACTTTTCTTAGCCTCGAGTCATACGAACCAGTTGTTGATCAAATCAGTTGCAGGTATTGGTCAGTTTTAACTGTTCAATCGCGTGTTTTCAACGCGGGTAAAATTATCTTGGCCTGTGGAGCAACCCCACAGTTATACAAACTCCAGGTTCTCCCGCTCTTGGTCTTTGGGCTAGCCGCCATTCACCACCCAGCAGCCCTTTTTCAGCCATTCGTCGCCCATCTTCATTGCTGCAGCCACAGACAGCAGACCACAGCGAAATTATCTGATCCAGCAGAACTGAAGTAATTTGAATGTTTGTTTCAGAATGGAGTATTAACATCATTCCCTTTGGCAATTTTCTATTATTATAACGAGAGGAATAAATTTTCCTTTTCCATCTTATTTAAATCTTATCGTTTTTCTTTCCACACCACGTCATTATAAATGGAGACCTATGAACTTCTTCCTGTTATAAGATGTAACGGTTTTAGAGAGAGAAATATATTTCAATGTTTCTCAGTTCAGTTCTGAGTGGGTTTCCGCAGATTTCAGAATTTTCAAAAAATGTGCCGAAGCCGACGTGAACAATAAGAAAATAAAATAAAATTAAACTAAAATAAATTCTCATAACAGTCATCTGTCACCTGTGGCTCACTTCGGTAACCAACCCTCCGTCACCTCTTTATGAAGGCGAGGTTTACATATATAATTTATATGCACATTTCTGCACGTGGCACTCTGTCGCTTACGACGACGAGAGTTCCAGTTGATCCGATCAACGGAACAGCCTGCTCATGAAATTAACGTGCAAGTGGCTGAGCACTCCACAGACGCGTGTACTCTTAACGTAGTTCTCGGGGAGATTCAGCGTGACACAAAGTGTGACAAGGCTGGCCCTTTGAAATACAGGCACAACAGAAACAGTGAGAGTTGTGGTGGAAGAATACAGTAGGGTACCCCCCCCCCTGCAGGAGACTCGTGGAGCTTTAGAGGCTTTCGCTCAATAAACACTCACAACGGACGGTCAGGAAATCGAAACCGCGATCCTACGACCGCGAGTCCGCTGCCCTAACGACTGGACCATTCCGCCTCCACTGCACATTTCTACTACAAACATAAAGGCCTATATACAGTTTCCAGGGAAATTGTATATAGGTATCTGTGTTTATCTTTTATTTTCTACGAGTCATTTATTAAAGCTATTTTCTGTTTCATATATTTAACTTTCGACACTGAATTATTTTTTATTTCATTGATTTCATTTCTAAATTCAGTTTCGAATAAATTTTATCGTTATGTCTCCGAAATATTTATTTCTAATATTTAACAGTACTCATTCCTCCATAACTTGCACAAATATAAGTATTCATACACACACACATACATATATATATTATATATATATATATATATATATACATTTATATATATATATATATATAGATATATATATATATATATATATATATATATATGTATACATATACATTTATACGTATATATATATATATATATATGCATACGTATGCATTTATACGTATATATATATATATATATATATATATACAAAGTGATCTAAACGATTAGTTGCGCTAGGTAAGTGTTGTAACGAATTACTAGGGCTCCAAGATTATAGCCGAGACACTAGTTATGGGGCTATTGCAGATTTGCGATATAGCGGATATATAATTGTTAAAGAATGCAACAAACGTTAAGGCAAGGCAAGCATCTCAAGTCACATACATTATTATTACTAGAAAAACATTCAATGTCTTACAGCTGTTTCTAGGATATCCCAGAGTGTGGGATAATGTATATAACTTGAGATGTTTGTCTCGCCTTAACGTTTATTGTCCTCTTTAACAATTATATATGTATGTAGGTATATATATATATATATATATATATATATATATATATATATATATATATATATATTATATATATATATATATATATGTATATAAGTATATGAAACACGAGAACACGGGATTTCTGCCCTTGGCATGTAGCTTCACCGTGTTTTCTGAAGTGAATTTGCTACCCGGATATCGGTTAACCGAATTATCCATACTAAGATAATTCATTCACCTACTTAAATATATATATATATATAATATATATATATATATATATATAAAATAGTAAAAAGTGAAAAAAGTAAAAACTACAGAAGGCTTGTTTTAAAAGGTTAAAAAATATATATTTGAGTCATTATGTCAGAAGAATGTTAAAAATTTTGCCTTTGTGAGAATCTTTTTAAGTCATTTATGTTGTTTGTAGCTTTTAATGATTTAAAAATCATTAAAAGCTACAAACAACCTAAATCACTTAAAAAGATTCTCACAAAGGCAAAATTGCTTTCTGAAATTACGGATGCAAAAGTAAAAAAATGTGGTAGACCGAAACTGTGCAACATGTCCAAACCTGCTAGAAGGATCAGAATTCCTCTTCAAAGAGGGACAAAAATTCAAGATCAAATCTAATTTTACTTGTGCCTCTGAAAACATAATTTATGCCATAAGATGCTCGGGCTGCCACCAAAACTACGTGGGGTCCACGGGAATATCACTCAGACGTAGATGCACAGTGCATCGACAACAGATTGCATTCCCAGAATACAGAATGATACCCTTTAGTGAGCACATTGAGAAATGCGCAAAGCAACTACTACCACAATTTTTAATCTTTCCATTTTACCAATGTGCTATTGGAACACCAACACAAATTAGACTAAATGGGGAAACATTCTTCATTGAAAAATATAAGCCCAAACTTAACCACTCCAACATTCTTATACAGAGAAACTCACCCCCCCCCCCCCCCAAAAAAAGGCAAGAAATATTAAGCGATTATCTCCCTTACACCGGAAGAAATCACTTATTACCTCCCCTTAGCTGGAACTCTCCTTTACACTTCTCAACGAAATCATAACGATGTAAGAATTTTGAAAAGCTGAACGCGAAACCGGTCATTTCTTCAAAAACTATGTCATTGTATGAAAAAAAATTGTAACATTCTTCTGACATAATGACTCAAATATATATTTTTTAACCTTTTAAAACAAGCCTTCTGGAGTTTTTTCACTTTTTACTATTTTCTATATATTTAACCACGTTCTTTCACACACCAACTTTCTCACCTATATATATATATATATTTGTATGTATGTATGTATAAATAAATATATATATATATATATATATATATATATATATATATATATATATTTGTATGTATATATATATATATATATATATTTGTATGTATGTATATATGTATATATAAAATTAACAGAATGTGATAAAAATCCAAAGGTGTGAAAGATTTCAGAACATTTATATAGAGATGGTATTACAGCTGTTTCCGGGATATTTTATATATCCCTTAATCGGAGACGGGTGCGAGAAGATGGTTAAGCAATACTTATTCTAGAGAAGATATGAAATAAAGAGTGAAGTGGAGGAATAAAACAGACGTGAGATATGTAGGGATATTGTATCAGCATTACCTGACACCTTTGGGTCTTCTTGTCACCATTACGTCTCATAACCTATATATATATATACATATATAAATACATATAGATATGTATATATATATATTCGTTGAAGTTTGGTTTTGATTGGTTTGGAATCATGTGACGTCAGTGAACAGTGCCAGTGAACCCCCAACTATTGCTGCTACGATCAACAGTCCTCTACTGCTGCTGCTGCCACGGCCACAGCTTAACTGCTACAACCCCAACCACCACCAAGGTTGCCAGAATTACGACCAACAGTAACTGCTGCTAGGACAGCCACAGGTTACTACTACTACGACCAACAATCACTACTGTTGCTACCATTGGAACACAGGGAAATAAAAAAGCGGTTCCTTTTGATACCAGCAAGAAACAATAATGAACTTCTTCACTACACTCAACTGTAATATAGCGATTATACCAACTACCGACAAAACACCACCACCTGGATTCTATTGAGACCAGTAAGAAATGATTATGAACTTTTCTATTGCACTTTTTATAATATTTTTGATAAGGTTCGTTTTTTCAAGAACCGAAAGATGTAAAATTCATAAGAAAATTAAAATTTATCTAATATAGTGGCGTTTTCAAACTTCTCTTTTACAAATATATATATATATATATATATAATATATATATATATAATATATATATATATATATATATATATATATATGAATATATATATATACATCATATATATGCGTGTGCACATGGATGGATGGATGTTTGCATATATGTTTATAAATGTATGTCTCTATATGTATGTATACATGTATTGTGTGCTGAGGAAACAACAAAAAGGAAGAGAGAGAGAAAGATATATATATATATATATATATATATATATATATATAGTGAGCGTGTGTGTGAAAGGGAGAGAGAGAGAAAGAGCGATCGAGAAGGAGAGAGAGAGAAAAATGAAACACATGTAGCGGTTCGTACGTCACTATTCGTACATGAAACTGTTGAAGACCATAAACTATACTGACAGTTTTGATATAGGCTGTTGTGTAGTCACTGTAATGGCCATGTCCTTTTCAAAACTAGTTTATCTGGGATAAACTACGTCAAAAATAAAATATAAATATTTTACAATACGGCATTGCTTTTACATATGTTTTATTATTAACTAGCAGTATCGCCCGGCGTTGCTTGGGTTTGTAAGGGAAATAACTATATAAGCATTTTTAGAGAATTATTTCCTTTATATAATAGCGAAAAAAATGCATTAAAAATGGGAAAAAATGATGGTAATTTTTCTTTTAAATCGTAGACTCATCGTAGACGCGCGCTCATACCCAGAAGGGCTCGATATGAATCACGACTATAAGATACCCGCTTTTGGTTAAACTGCACCGCAAAATGTGGGAGTAGTTAGGAATCTAAATCGTAGGAGACAGACATACAACTTCACCTTTATACATAAAGATTTAATTTGATGGAAGTTTTGAAGGTTTCGTTGCTGTTGCAAGCAAGTCAAGTAACTATTTAGAAAAAAAAACTCCCTGGCTGGTTTCGCAAATTCACTTTGCTGTTTGAGTGATATTAAAATTAAGGGAAACCTGTGTAAGATTCTCTCCTGGTTCCGAAACTAAATCCTCTTTAGTAAAACATAATAGACGTAGACCTTTCTTCAACAAAATGTTCACACAGTCACTAATTCATTCGGCAATCTATTTTAATGCTATAATCGCAAAGAATTACTCTGTATAACACAGTGCTTTAGTTTCATCAGATCTCGTGAAATGTTGAACCAGTTGCTTTAAGAACCAAAGGAACTGACAGAAGTTATAAGATGTTTTCTACCATAACTGACTGTCACAGGGCTCTGAACATCAGAGGTGATATTTAGAAGCCGCAAGAAGACTGTTTAAACACCGGTTTGGTAATAATTTAATTGTTCTTCACTTATCGAATGGGAGAGCTACGTTTAACATAAGAAAAACGCAACCTAAGCGCTTACGATTCCATTGCATACATACATGCTCACATACTTTAATCTACGCATGCAAACACACTTAGCATCTTTACACATGTTCAAGAGACTACTACAATATGATTAACATTGTTCCTGAGACACATGTAAAATTGAAAAATTGCTTAAATACATATACGTATAAATATATTAATATTTTTTTGCATGTAACGTTATAAATAAAAGATTTACTGTGAATGTTTGAACAGTACGTTGTAAAAGAGAACATATTTAACAAATAAAATATTTACATTGACGTCTAAACTTTGGCTTGAATGCTTTCATCAGTGAATCTGAACACGCACGCACGCACACCACAAACACACATAGACATATATCAGTATGTGTGTGTGTGTATATATATACTTACACACACACACACACACACACACACATACATATATATATATATATATATTTATACATGCATATATATATATATATATATATATATATATACATATACATATACACATGAGAGGAATGACCACTATGTGGACAACCCTTATGCTAGAAGTAGATCCGCTATTGTCTTACCGCTAAGAAATATTCTCAAGAAAAATTTAGCAAACACCAGAACGTAAGCAAGCAAGACAAATGAAAAGTAACAAAATATAGATTATTCACCTACATGTTTCACTATTAACATATTACGTAAGACGTCTCCGTATATAGTTCTGCATATTATACTTGTATAGACGGTCACACTCAGGATCTACAGGCAGATCGCGTAAGTAAAAATTACGTGATATATTAATAGTGAAACATGTATGTGAATAATCTATATTTTGTTACTTTTCATTTGTCTTGCTCGTAAAATACTTCTAATTTTCTGGTGTGCGGTCATGCGTCAATATGAAAAGTAAGCATAGACACATACCTATATATATATGTATATATATATGTATGTATGTATGTATGTATGTATGTATGTATGTATGTATGTATGTATGTATGTATGTATGTCTCACTGTATGTATATATATATTATATATAGTATATAAGTACGTACATAGACTGGTATCACCTCGTTGTTAAAACAACATACAATATTATTTGAAAAATAACTAACGAGGGACAAATAACCTTGTTTTTTTTAAAACATAGATAAATCTTAACACGAGGGATATTGGTGGAATATTCCTATAAAAAAATTAACAAATTGCAAGCCTAAAAGGCGGGATATCGATGTTTGAGATGAACAGAAAAAAGTATATACCGTCTTAGAGAGCGGCTGCCCTACCGACATGAACATTTCTACAAAAATCAAAGAGAAAAAGGATAACCACGAACAACTGTTTTGAAATTTCCTGCTTCTTGATTCACGTAATAAATTCACATTTCTACCTATAATAATTGGTGCACTTGAATTTGTAAATCATTGCCTAAATTACAGTTTAGAAAAGTTGGGAGTTTGCAAAAAATGAATTCAACTGGCTAACAAATTACAAATACAATCTGTAAAACGGAATATTAAACGTATGCATGATACTCCTAAGGTTCAACATGTGTCACTCATTCTTTTATTTTACCAACGATGGAGATGTTTTAGAAAGCAACTCCTTTCGCAGAGGAAGTTTCAAAATATTTAAAATTAGAAGACATACATATATACATCCACACATATTTAAACATATATATACATATAGGTGCAGCAAGGCTGTGTGATAAGAAGTTTACTTGTCAACCACATGGTGCGAGATTAAGTTCCACCTCGTGGCACCTTGGGCTAGTGAGTTCTAATATAACTTCGGGCCGACCAAAGACAGTGGATTTGGTAGACGGAAACTGAAAGAATCCCGTCGTATATACACTTGCGTCAGAAATTAATTAGCACTTCTCAAATTTCTACATTAAATAGGTTAAATCAATTAACCTTATGAGCTGTTCAAAACGTCTTACGCGATGAGAAAACTTAGTATGGTGTGATTTCGGTCCTTGCAAAGCGCTACCTATATCTATTAAACAAAGGAAGATTTGTCTGCATCCGCACTCCAAGTTGTGGCACTGCTATGTCAACGTCATAAGGCTGTAGACTCTCAAACTGCTCTGCAAACAAAGTTACGTCATCGTTCTGCGCAACAGTGAACTCACAACAAAGCAATAGTTCGAGATATGGCCACTAGGTGACAGCACATACCTTGAGTGAAGAGCAAATCAAGGGTGCTAATTAATTTCTGACGGTAGTGTACTCTCTTTACTCTCTTTTACTTGTTTCAGTCACTTGACTGCGGCCATGCCGGAGCACCGCCTTCTAGTCGAGTAAATAGATCCCAGGACTTATTCTTTGTAAGTCTAGTACTTATTTTATCAGTCTCTTTTGCTGAACCGCTAAGTTACGGGGACGTAAATACACCAGCATCGGTTGTCAAGGAATGGTGGGGGGACAAACAGAGACACACAAACATATACACACATACATATATATACATATATACGACGGGCTTCTTCCTGTTTCCGTCTACCAAATCCACTCACAAGACTTTGGTCGGCCCGAGGCTATAGTAGAAGACACTTGCCCAAGGTGCCACGCAGTGGGAATGAACCCGGAACCATGTGGTTGTTAAGCAAGCTACTTTATTTCAAAACATTTGCCATAAAGGCAGTACACAGATTAAGTTAGCTTTGCGGGCTGGACGAGGACATTAATGAAGTGAATGATAATGAAAGAAAGATGATAAGGATGGGAGAAGACAAAAAGCGCCCGCCGACTTTCGCTTCTCTAAAACATTGTTCTTTTTAAGGATAAACACAAAACGAGGTATTAAACCTCTTACAATTTTTCCAATTTTTGGATTTAGCAGTCCATTATTAATAAAAATAAACACAAAACGAGGTATTAAACCTCTTACAATTTTTCAATTTTTGGACTTAGCAGTCCATTACTAATAATAACAGTTCAATAATTACATATCGTCCTCGAAGTCGCTTGTACCTGCGCCCTCCACCATCAACCACGCCTCCCTCAGAACGTAATCAAGTTCCGAGTCAACGTCGCCCGGGAACAAGTTATAGTCTTCCTTGAGCTCCTTTAGCCCAAGCGTCACGTCGAACGTCACGGCCTCCACAGCTACCTGCGGAGGCCATTCGGGGTCCTGTCTGAAGGCTAAAGGTGCTCCCTTGTGATGCACTTCCATCACTTTTTCAATTTCTCCTCCTCTATAGAAGAGGACCAATACGTTCAGTTCTTTCGGTGGCGGCACAGTTCCCGCCAACGGTATTCCTTCTCTTGTCGGTGGCACAACCCCAACCGACGTAGTTCCGGGACATTCCGGTGCTACACTGACAGTCGGTAATGTCCCGTTTTTCTTCCTCTTTTTCTTTTTTTTTCCTTTTCCACTGAGGGAGGGTGCGTCTCCTCCGTGGCTGGAAGATTCGCCTTCCTCTCCTCATCCCTATTATCCTTTGGTGAGCACCCATTGTTGCTCACCTTCCTCTTTCGGCCTCTGTTTGAGGAGTCCTCTGCTTTCTCGGCCGTTATCATTCCCTCTTCTAGAGGGGTTTTACATAACTGTTCCGGGATCCTATTTTGTTCCCGGGAACAGTTCTTCTTTATGTGGCCGGACTCCAAGCACCGATGACACTTAGGGGGGCGACCCTCAAGCATCACCGGCCATTTTCAAAAAATCTGGAAGAACCAGATTGGCTGATTGGGTCCACAGGGTCAAAATTGCTTTTGACCCAACCCAAGCAGCCGCAGGAAGAACTTTTACATTAAGGAGCTTAGTTTCGTTGCCACCCAGACCCCGGCGGATAGTCTCCTCTATCCACTCGGGTTCTATGTCGGGTAGCAGACCGCAAATCGAAGCTTTCATCAATTTCTTTTTTTTTGTACGTGGGCAGGAATAAGATTTCCTTACCTTCCAGGGGTTTGCTAGCAAATTTGCAAGCCTCTTCAGGGGTGTCAAATAGCAACCACACCGTTGCATATTTGACACCCCTGGAAATGAATTTAATTGTTGGCAAATACTCTTCCAACTCCTTTTCAATTGCCGTCTTTTCGAATAGGGCGATCGTGTCGAGTGCCTTGGAGTAGGTTCTCAACACCACCGTCCTATCTTCACGGTCTGTTAACCACTTTTTAGGCGGTATGATCTCCCATTCCAAAAGTTTGTTATTTTTCATTGCCATGTTTTTTTTTGTTTTTTTTAAATGTATTCAGAATAAAACTAAAAAACGAGAGGAAAAGGAAATCCGAAGAAAGTCACAGTGAAAAAGGAGAGAGTCAAATAAAGTTAAAAAGAAAGTCAAATAAAGTTAAAAAGAAAGTCAATAACACAGCAAAAACCTTCTGGCCATTTGGTACTCCCGGCCTAAATTGAACCAGGAACGCACAACTTCCACAAAACTTGGTGTAAAATTGGTAAAACTTGTTCAAACTTCGGAGGCAAAATACTCCCCTATATCGCAGTTTTCACAAGAAGTTCTTTACAGCAGAATACAATTCTCACAATTACGTGAAAAAAATATTCACTCAATTTATCGAAGACGGATACGCCCCTCCACTGTTTTTTTTTCAATAAACACAAAAACGGCAGCCGCCGAGAGCAGGCGAAATTGTCTCAGAGTTGGACACAACTTACTGAAATAATAATTGGCACGCAATAAATTATGCCCAACTCACAATAAACAAAATCACTTACCTCGACAACTTTCCGTTTTTGGTGTTTTTTCTTTAATTGGACGGAGCTGGTTGACTCGCGTCTACTCTGGCTGAACAGGAAGCAACTGACTAACTGCGCATGTGTGTTAGCAAGCTACTTACCACACAGCTACTCCTGCGCCTATATATATAATATAGAAAATTTCTATATGTAAATCTCTCAACGAGAGACATTCAGTAACAGTACTCAAGAGTAATGATTATTTGCCAGCATTGCGTGATAGTCCTGGTTTAGGACGAATGTTACTGTTTTATATCCCAGGAAACATTGTCTCCATCTGGCTATACGACAGGCTGTGTCCTTTCCTGTTTTGTCCAGGTTTGTCGTATAACCAGCTGGAGACGATATTTCCTGGGGCTAAATAACAGTAACATTCGTCCTAAACAATGACTGTCACGTTATGTTAGCAAATAATCTTTACCATATATATGAAAGATTATGTGTGTGTGTATGCATGTTTGTGTCTGTGTTTGTCATCCCACTACCG
The DNA here is from genome assembly GCF_006345805.1 of Octopus sinensis. Classification (NCBI taxonomy): domain Eukaryota; kingdom Metazoa; phylum Mollusca; class Cephalopoda; order Octopoda; family Octopodidae; genus Octopus; species Octopus sinensis. The sequence continues at coordinate 12,676,174 of NC_043004.1, forward strand.
TTCGACGAGTGGTGCTGGCGAGTTTCTGTCTCCATAACTAGCGGTTCAGCAAAAGAGAGCGACAGAATAAGTACAAGGCTTTAAAAATATAACAATTGGAGTCGAGTCATTTGACCCCAAATCCTCTAAGGCCGTGCCTCAACATGCCCGCAGTCTAATGACTGAATCATGCAAAAGAATGGAAGAATAAAAGATTATGTGCGTGTGTGTATTTACGTGTATTTGTGTATGTGTGTGTGTGTGCGTGTGTGTGTGTGTGTGTAGGTAGGTATGTGTGTAGGTAAGTATATGTAGGTAGGTAGGTATGAATCTATGTATCAATATATATCGTGTGTATGTAACTTGCTGTGTCTGGAGTACAGTAGTAGTGCTGGCGTGGTCTGTGAGTGACTCTGTGCCGTCAGACAGATCGAAACAGCATTGCTCCAGTTGTGAGAGCGATAATTCATTGTAAGACAAAGCTTTGTAATTATCAATAATTTGTTAGGCGGCAAGCTTGCACAAACGTTAGCATGCCGGGCGAAATGCTTGGCAGTATTTCGTCAGCCGTTACGTTCTGAGTTCAAATTCCCCCGAGGTCGAATTTGCCTTTCATCCTTTTGGGGTCGATAAATTAAGTACCAGTTACGCACTGGGGTCGATATAATCGACTTAATCCGTTTGTCTGTCCTTGTTTGTTCCCTCTGTGTTTAGCTCCTTGTGGGTAGTAAAGAAATAGGTATTTCGTCAGCCGTTACGCTCTGAGTTCAAATTCCGCCGAGGTCGACTTTGCCTTTCATCTTTTGGGGTCGATAAATTAAGTACCAGTTACGCACTGGGGTCGATATAATCGACTTAATCCGTTTGTCTGTCCTTGTTTGTTCCCTCTGTGTTTAGCCCCTTGTGGGTAGTAAAGAAATAGGTATTTCGTCTGCCGCTACGTTCTGCGTTCAAATTCCCCAGAGGTTGACTTTGCCTTTCATCCTTTCGGGGTCAATTAAATTTGTACCATTTACGCACTGGGGTCGATCTAATCGACTTAATCCGTTTGTCTGTCCTTGTTTGTCCCCTCTGTGTTTAGCCCCTTATGGGCAATAAAGAAATAAATATTATATTTAAAGGCGGTGAGCTGGTAGAAACGTTAGCACGCCGGGCGAAATGCTTAGCGGTATTTCGTCTGTCTTTGCCTTTCATCCTTTCGGGGTCGATAAATTAAGTACCAGTTACGCACTGGGGTCGATATAATCGACTTAATCCATTTGTCTGTCCTTGTTTGTCCTCTCTGTGTTCAGCCCCTTGTGGGTAGTAAAGAAATAGGTATTTCGTCTGTCTTTACGTTCTGAGTTCAAATTCCGCCGAGGTCGACTTTGCCTTTCATCTTTTAGCGGTCGATACCAGTTGCGTACTGGAGTCGATCTAATCGACTCCCTCCCACCACACCCAAAATTTCGGGCCTTGTGCCTAGAGTAGAAAAGAATGTGCTTCCACCAAGAGAATGTCTTTATGTTAATAGAACCCGGCAACTGCAGCGATTCTGAGGACTTTATGCTTCTGTACCGATATTTATAGTATACTAATCTTTATATATAAAAGTGAAGTTGTGTGTCTGTCTCCTACGATTTAGATTCCTAACTACTCCCACATTTTGCGGTGCAGTTTACCCAAAACCGGGTATCTTATAGTCGTGATTCATATCGAGCCCTTCTGGGTATTAGCGCGCGTCTACGATGAGACTACGATTTTTAAAAAAAATTACCATCATTTTTTTCCATTTTAATGCATTTTTTCGCTATTATATAAGGGAAATAAGTCTCTAAAAATGTCTACGGTGAGTCAACGATTTAAAAATAAATTTACCATCATTTTTTTCCATTTTTAGTGCATTTTTTTGCTATTTGTTTTGGCTATAACTCTCTAAAAATGCTTATATAGTTATTTTCCTTACAAACCCGAGCAACGCCGGGCGATACTGCTAGTGTTATATAATTCCTCAATTGTAAGAAAAAGAAACGTGATTTTTCTGTATTCTTGCTATTTTTCTTCAAATATGTCTCATGCGTGTACTGATGTCGACGTTGTTGAGGCTGATGTTGCTGCCGTCGTCGTCGTCATCGTAATAATCATCATCATCATCATGTTTTCTTGCTCTTCTTCCTGCTACTTTTGCTCCTCCTCCTCCTCCGCCACCTTCTTTTTCTTTTCTTCTTCTTCTTCTTCTTCTTCTTCTTCTTCTTCTTCATCATCATCATCATCATCATCATCGCCATCGTCATCATCA
>NC_043004.1:12680930-12690930 GCF_006345805.1 Octopus sinensis
TATATATATATATATTATATATATATATATAGGTCCCGGGTTGATTCGGGGTTAACCACAGTAAATAAGGTACTCAATACATAGCAGAGTAAAATTAATTTATTATATAGAAGGAGCTTCTACAGGACTATATATATATGTGTGTGTGTGTGTGTGTGTATGTGTTTACATACACACACGCGCATATATACGCTCACAACCATAGTCTGTAGTAAAGATACGAAACTTAAAAAACAAAAGCAATTTAATCATTTAATCAGACGTGCCCCCTTTCAAAATAACCCCCAAAATACGAATAAACTACCCCCACCAGCACTGTTACCACCATCACGACATTTTTCTGTCTTCGTCTTGATTTGGAAACACCTCTTGGAATAACTTTTCAGCGTTCCACCAGTTCAGTTCTTTTAGCAAATTTTTTCGACCTCATGTCTACTGGAAAATCGATGAAATTTCACGTTGGATTTCAACTTTAGGAATACAAAAGAAAGTCTTCTATCTCAAATCCACGATTAAAGCTTGTGTGATTTCACCATCGTCTTTAGCTTTGACAAAACTCACCATCAAGAACTGATACGCAGGCAGTTGTATTGTTATGTTGAAGCAAGTAAATTTTGTTTCTCTATACCTCTAGTTCTCTTTCAGCAGCTTGTCTCTCTCGAGCGCCTAAACGCATCCAATACATCATATTCTATGTATTAACCATTTGACCTCATGGCACAAATTCATGTTGAAGCCGTTCCAATTTTGCGGTTTAGTTTATGTTATGCTTTGGTTTATCTTTTGCGTGTTCCAATCATTGGATTATCGCGATGCTGGGGATCCCCCCTTGGTGGTTTTAATCGAACAAATCGACCCAGTTAATTAATTCTTAAGCCTGGTACAGATTCTATCAGACATGAGTATGTAAACAAACTAACATTGATTTTCAAGCAGCGAGGTGGGTACAAGCAAAACATAAACACAAAATCACAAGTCTATACAACGGCTTCCAGCCAGTTTCCTTTTATGAATTTCACTGACAAGGAATTGCTCTGCGGCGAGCTGACAGAACCGTTAGCACGCCGGGCGAAATGCTTAGCGGTATTTCGTCTGCCGTTACGTTCTGAGTTCAAATTCCGCCGAGGTCTACTTTGCCTTTCATCCTTTCGGGGTCGATAAATTAAGTACCAGTTACGCACTGGGGTCGATATAATCGACTTGATCCCTTTATCTGTTCTTGTTTGTTCCCTCTACGTTTCACTCTTTGTGGGCAATAAAGAAATAATGAATTGCTCTGTCTGAGGCTATAATAGAAGACACTTGCTCAAGACGGCCGTGCAGTGAAATTGAATCTGAAACCACATGAATCCAAAGTGAGTCTCTTACGCATACAGTCATGCCTGAATAATATATCTTCAATATTTCTTTTAAAATCACGCGGTAGAACCATTTACAGGAGTATATTATTTCAGAAATACCACGGGAAGTCATACAACTATTTACATGAATCATAGCAGACAGTTCATAATATGATATTATTCGTCCTTTGTCGGAGTCTGGACAGATTTCTTTCAGGAATACCGGATAAGCCACGCATATCTGAACACAATTCACTCAACAAGAACTCACTACTTGAATGGACCATAAACAAAACTTGACTTAAACAGGATTTAGATAATCCTATCAGGTGGTGCTATTTAGTTAGACATGGCCTGGACCAATGTTGGTCGAAGCGCCACGATAACACCGCTGTCTTCGTCAGCCGTAAGGCATTATATTTCAAATACGCCAGCTGAGTTCAATTCGTCAAAGTCGAAAGGGGCCTGTTGTTATGTCCTGTTATTATTATTATTATTATTATTATTATCGTTTTTTGTATTTATATTCATATTATTTTTTGTAATTATATTCGTGTAACATCGTCCGTTTTTCTGTCCTTGTTTCGTATACATTCGATCCTTTTTCCAAAGAATCTAATGCTCTTAGCTTAGTTTTTCCTTGGGGCTGGCCGGATTGTAGCAATCTCAAGATTAATCAGCCGAAATTGCGAGGATGATCCGGTTCTTGACTGAAGATTAGAGTCCGTGTTTTTTGTATCGTCTATTTGAATGTTATGCGTTCTTGCCCCATTTTGTATTTAAATATATATATATATAGATATATATATATATATATATATTATATATATATCTTTTACTCTTTTACTTGTTTCAGTCATTTGACTGCGGCCATGCTGGAGCACCGCCTTTAGTCGAGCAAGTCGACTCCGGGACTTATTCTTTGTAAGTCCAGTACTTATTCTATCGGTCTCTTTTGCCGAACCACTAAGTGACGGGGACGTAAACACACCAGCATCGGTTGTCAAGCAATGCTAGCAGTACAGACACGCAAACACATACACCCCCACACAAATATATATATATATATATATATATACATATATACGACAGGCTTCTTTCAGTTTCCGTCTACGAAATCCACTCACAAGGCATTGGTCGGCCCGGGGCTATAGCAGAAGACACTTGCCCAAGATGCCACGCAGTGGGACTGAACCTGGAACCATGTGGTTGGTTAGCAAGCTACTTACCACACAGCCACTCCTGCGCCTATATATAATAATAGATGCAGAACCAGGCAGTGGCTCTCATGGCTTCTGATCTTAACTGATTGGAAGTGTTATCATGTACATTGTTTTGTCTTGGTATAAAAGATGGGCTACAGCAAATATTCTGCTCAATACCACAGATTTGCTTGTCAGTTGTTTGACCTTAACCAGTTGAGCATGTCCCTTAGTGGCTGACGATATGTGCATCTCTGATCACGAGCAGAAGTATGGGGGAGCTTCATAGCCATGTGTTGAGAGGGATTCTTTGGGGTTTGATAATTCACCTCTGGAAACATGGGTGGTTCTTTCAACATCCTTAAACAACCCTTATTCAGGGACCTTTTGAGCGGGATGGGCTACTCAACCTGAAGAAAATTCTAACTGGGCCCCACCTGCAAGGTCATGTGCTGTTTATCTTGATATGAGATCACCATGTCGCGCACATATGGTTGTGATGCATGTGCCTGGTGTACCCTTATCAGACGGGTAGTCATGATGGGTATATTGGGCTTCGTATATTTTACCCCAGTGTCACTTTGATGGCATGAACTGCTCTCTCACTCAATAATAATAATAATAATATTAGGGAGTAAATCCAAATTTGCAGGGAAAAAATAGGTTTTATCTCAAATTATATATATATATATATATATATAGTTCCAAACTGCTGAGCGCCATTCATGAATGTCTGACACGCAGTTTGCAATGAAGAGACAACAATGCTTTCTTCAATCGAACTCTCATTCACACCCCAATGACTGAAGACTAGCCACTCAGTTGAAACTCAGAGTACCAAGAATTCTCTGTCAAACTATTTTTATCTATACATGTAACTCCCAATAAATGTGTTGAGTGCCCTTCTTTCGTTCGTCTACTCACTCGTGTGTGTGTGTGTGTGTGTGTGTATCGAAACGCAGAGTAGATGAAACCATGGCGACTGAAGAAGGGGAATTTTCCTTTTGTTATTTGTCCTGTACTCTATTTTTTTGCTGTTTAAGAAAAATGTCCAGTTCCTTGGTTTTGTGTTTATGTTTTCGTTTCTCATTGTGTTCGACGTTTTTTGGTGTCCTGTACTCATGTATGCGTGTATATATACATGTAGAGTTAGGTGCGTACATATATGTATGTATATATGCATATGTTTTATTTATTAATTTATATATATATATATATAAAGAAATACTTCACTCTACGTCGTTAATTGGTTCCAGGAGAAACGACGTAAGTCGAACTAACGTAAATCTAGTCTAGGCCGAATTTACTTATCTCTAGTCTAAACCGATAATAATCATTCCCAGTTATGTACTTTATTTATGAATACATTTTCAATAATACCTGGTTAATAAAATCCTATTTTAAGCTTACAAATAAATAATTTTAATTTTTTGATACAGTACAGTAAAAAAAGGCTGGGCCGGGCCGGGCCGGATTTCAATTATATATAGAGAACTATAGCGCGAAGGCAGCATTAAAAAAAACAGCCCTTCCTCAGTTGCTGGCAGTTTTACCTACTCCGCATTGCGAGCATTGCAACAAGATGCGTTTTCGTCAAAGCAATTGCTACCACAAATCAAATTAAATAAAATTTGAGATACGTGGAACCTCAAAGCTGCTAACAAAAACAGGACAGTGAAAACATTCGGTAAGGGCTGTTTAACCCTTCCGAGGTGACATGGTGAAAAAAAGCTTTGTCAAGAGATAGACAAGAATGCGACTTATAGTTATAAGCTGAACGAGAAGAAAAAGAATTGCATCTAGAAATAGGGATCTATAATTATTGAGGACAGAATTTCAGTTAGAAATAGAGAACTATAAATATTGAATTATGCATAAAGTGGTGGCTTACATTCGGGGCTTCCAATTTCTCTGTAAAATATAAGATACAACCAGCCAGGCAAAGTCTTCGCTAAATTTGCGGCACCTGCCAGAGGGAGTGTTTGTCCAGGATAGGACTACACAGCCACAGCAGGAGATGTATTAGGACATGTAATGTAAAAGCCGGACTAGATTATTTTATGCGCAACTCCATTGTCTCCCGAGACAAAAAGGATGCCAACAAAAATATATATGGATTTCATAGACAGGAACTGAAACAAATCAATCGTATAGATATGTATGTATATATGCAAGTGTATGTGTGTGTCTTTGTCTCTGTGTTTCGCCCTCATCACTGCTTCACAATTGCTGTTCATTTATTTACATCCACATAACTTACTGGTTTCACAAGAACAGACTAATAGAATAAGTACTAGGCTTATCAACATAAAAAAGCACTAGGCTGTGTCTCATATTTTTGTTTGCCCACTTAGTTGTATCTATCAATTTATCTTTGTATGTGTGTGTGTGTGTATCTCTCTCTCTCTCTCTCTCTCTCTCTCTATATATATATATATATATATATATATATATATATATATTATATATATATATATATATAACACCCTAATGGGAGCCTTAACTCCCAAATTTTAGTCATTTCTTTTATGATCCAAAACTAGGTCAAAAGTACTGAATGGATCATTATGAAATTTGGAAATTATATTCTATGCATAAGGGCCACAACCCCTATGACAATTCATATATTTTTGCTGTTGATGAAATTTTAACCATAGATATTAGACACAAATGAAGTAATATTTATAAAATTTCATCTTCTTACAAAGATAGAAAGACCCCTCCACGGAGACTTAACACCCACAATTTTGTCATTTTATCTTAGCAAAAACGAATACAGTTGTGCTCTTGGAAGCTGTAGGGTTACCCGAGCATAAAAGTTGGGCATTATTTATAATTCAGTGCTACAACAGTGTAACAGTTTGCTTTGACATACACTTACATTGTGATTTCCGCAATGTGGTGCATAAATTGTCAAGTAAATGAGAAGCATCTTTGCCTCCACTGATTCAGTTGCAAAGTGTTGAGTAAAGTTATTTGATTGCAGACCTCCTTTCAGTCTTTTTATTATCACTCAGTCACACATAGTCCCCAGATGGTAACATTGATTTCAAGGCTTTCCACGATGAGTGACTGGTTATTCAAAGACATTTATAGATTTTAAGTTTATTCTGTCCAGTTATATATCAGTATAGTGGTCATTTGCAAACTCCAGAGGTGACACTTTAATTTCTCCTTAGCCCTCACGTCACACAGTTGTTAATGTTGATTTCAGTTGGATCACGCCCTTCCAATTGCTATAGATTCGTAATGCATCTGACGGCTGTGATTGTCACCTGGATGGTGAGGAATCCTACATTGGGAGTGGTAACGACTAGGGTAGGGTAACTGACTGCTTATTGTGATCATTCGTCTTTTGGTTTCCTGTAGCTTTTACAAACCCAGTGAACATATATTTCCTATTTCAAAGAAATTCAAACAATAGATATAAGACCCAAGTTAAAAAGATTCTCAACAATTCAGCATCTCTGGTTGACATTAAGATGCCCATCCCAACAGGAGCCCTAACTCTCACATTTTAGAGCTCCATGACCTTCATTTTTCAGGAGCAAAATCTTTTTAACAGGGTCAATAAGACTGGAATTTTGGAATATGCGCATAAAAATCGGTAGTATGGAATACATGTGGCACGATTACAATTTTTTTAGGGTGTATAAAGAGGGAAATAACCCTCATCTGCAATTTTGATGAAATCCGAAACATAGATATTCCAGTTCAATACAGAAGATATAACAGAAAAGTCTAATTCTTCAATTGAATGTAACCGGACAACGCCGGGTATCTCTGCTAGTACAGATATAAATATAGATATATACATCTGTCTTTACGTTCTGAGTTCAAATTCCGCCGAGGTCGACTATGCGTTTCGTCCTTTCGAGATCAATACAATAAGTACCTGTAGAACACTGGATCGACGTAATCGACTTATCCGCTCCACTAATACTACTGGCCTGGTGTCAAAATTTGAAACCAATATAAATATAGATATATACGAACAGAAAGGCGCAAATAATTATATATCTGTTTCTTTAATACCCACAAGGGGCTAAACATAGAGGGGACAAACAAGGACAGACAAAGGGATTAAATCGATTACATCGACACCAGTGCGGAAACTGGCACTTAATTTATCGACCCCGAAAGGATGAAAGGCAAAGTCGACCTCGGCGGAATTTGAACCCAGAACGTAACGACAGACGAAATACGGCTATGCATTTCACTCGGCGTGCTAACGCTCCTGCCAGCTCCCTGCCTTGCAAATAATTATATATCTTTAGTCTATCATTTTGAGTTTCGCATCACTGTCGATACAGCCGAATATCTACAGAGAATATAACAAACTATTGTATATTATCGTATATAATTTATTATACATTACAGGTTTAAGCACAGTATACATTGCACAAATGTTTCTTGTTGTCGATTGTGTATTTATATTGATATTATATATTTATATGTGTTAGTATTCATTCGCTGTTAAATACATCAACCTGCCTCATCAGAAACCTACACAATTTCCGTTACAGAATCCATTTCCAACGCTATTACCTTAACCGTGTTCTAAATTTCCGTTTTCAATTTGAACCTTTCTTCTCTCGCAGATAACATTTGCCTCCGTCGGCAACACATTTACAACATTTAACAATTATGAGCCCTCTCAAATACATCATTGATGTAAGTTCCTAAATGTCTTTAAACACGTATATTATATCAAGCGCAGCGCATTATCTATTGCATAAGAACTGTATATATACGGACCATGATAAAATTTACACATGAACATCCAGATATTCTAGCGTCAGTTTCTTTTTTTCCATCTTGCATGCACTTACACACACTCAGACAAACAAATCTATACACTTAACAATGTCCCCAGAAATATACATGGATACAAATCGCATTTGCTAATGTGTGTGTGTGTGTTTTAATAGTGTATAAAATATACACGGAGAGAAAAATATTTCTTACATGATAAAAATGGGAGTCAAAGCCCCAAACCACGAAAAAAACCTTCTTACATTAAAGCACTTGCTTTAATATAAGTATGTTTAAGGCGGCGAGATGGCAAAAACGCTAGCAGGCTGGGCGAAATGCTTAGCGGTATTTCGTCTGCCGTTACGTTCTGAGTTCAAATTCCGCCGAGGTCGACTTTGCCTTTCATCCTTTCGGGGTCGATTAAAGGATCTTTTCCTTTTGATGGACGGAATTCAACACAATTTCTAGTTAACTAAGCAATTTGAAAATTCGTATACTGGTAGAATGTGTCAAAAGAAAACCTAATTTTCACTTGGCTTTTTTGAGAAAACTGTAATTTGTAAGTTTAACGTAGTTTAATCTTCGAATTTTAACCAATGAATTGCCAGCATTTGATCTCAAATCATTTGCTGCGTTATCGATATTGATAAACAAACGAGGAGACGCACGCCGCATACACACACACACATATATTCAGATACATACACACATACACTTGCACACACACACACAAACACACACACACACACACTCTGTCACTCTCTCTCTCTCTCTCTCTGAAACACATGCATATACATTTGCACAAGCACATGGTAATTAATATATAAGCGTACACACACAAACGGAGATATACATACACACACATACGCACACAAGCATGCATACACGTTCGTGAGTTTGCACTGGTGTCGATAGAATCGACTTAATACTTTTGTATCTCATGCTTTGTCCCCTCTGTGTTTTGCCCCTTGCGGAACAAATTTACACAAAATGCAAATAAACCAGAAATGGAAGGGGGGTTCAATGATTCATCGTTTCGGGGTCGATAAATTAAGTACCAATTACGCACTGGTGTCGAGGATTTTTCCCCAATTTATATCACAGCCTCCGACAAGTTGGGGCATCCTTTTATGAAAAAATATTTCGCAAATTTTTACAATACGACCCACACACCACGCGCACCCTCATATCCCAATCTAGACAAATTTAGGCATATTATTGTTTTGCTTTTGTTGTTTTTGACCCTTCAAAACCATGGGAGAAGCCTTTTCGGTATGAAAAAATAAAGAAAATATTCCAAAAATATTGTTAATATTTTTATTAGGCGACGAAATTCATCGATTTAAGAGATATGGCTGTTATTTCTAGCACATGCTCCTCGTTTGTTTATCAATATCGATGAGCGAGACAGACAGAAGAGAGAAGGATGAATAACACGTGTGTGTGTGTGTGTGTGTGTGTGTGTGTGTGTGTGTGTGTGTGTGTGTGTGTATGTGTGTGGTGTGTGTGTGTGTGTGTGTGTGCGTGCGCTGTTTACGTTGTAACAGGATGTCTGAGTTTTTAGACGCAGCAAATGATTTGAGCTTAAATGCTGGCAATTCATTGGTTAAAATTCGAAGAATTAAACTACGTTAAACTTACCAATTACAAATTTCTCAAAAAAGCCAAGTGAAAAGTATGTTTTCTTTTGACACATTCTACCAGTATACGAAGTTTCAAATTGTTTAGTTAACTAGAAATTGTGTTGAATTCCGTCCATCAAAAGGAAAAGATCCCGATTAAATAAGTAACAGTTACGCACTGGGGTTGATGTAATCGACTTAATCTACTTGTCTGTCCTTGTTTGTCCCCTCTGTGTGTAGCCCCTTGTGGGCTGTACAGTAAATAAATTGGTGTTTCATCTGCCGTTACATTCTGAGTTCAAATTCCTCCGAGGTCGAATTTGGCTTTCATCCTTTCGGGGTCGATGAATTAAGAACCAGTTACGCACTGGGGTCGATGTAATCGGCTTAATCCTTTTGTCTGTCCTTGTTTGTCCCTTTTATGTTTAGCCACTTGTGGGCAATAAAAAAAATCAGAAACGTTAGCACACTGGGCAAAATGCTTAGTGGTATTTCGTCTGTCTTTATGTTCTGAGTTCCAATTCTGCTGAGGTCGACTTTGCCTTTCATCCTTTTGCGGTCAATAAACTAACTACCAATTGTGTACTGAGGTCAATCTAACTTTCGGGCTTTGTGCTTAGAGTAGAAAAAAATATAAGTTTGTTTCTGGTGGATTTGGGCTTTGACTGCCATTTTTGGCATGTAAAAATCCACATTTTCTCTCCGTGTGTATTTCATACTCTATTATATTTTAAAATATGTATGTTAACCAGTGATATAAATTATTCAATAATTTTACATTTGTATTTATAAAGTTATATATATATATAATATATATATATATATATATATATATATATATATATATATATATATATATATATATATACTAGCATTAAAGACCCGTCTTTGCCGGGTCATAGTGCTAGTGCATGTATATATGTGTATATATATTTTTGTACATATTACATGTACATCTATATATATATACATCTACACATAAAATACAAAATACAAAGTTATATCTTGATATCGCTAGTGATAACAATACTCAAAATATATAACAGACTGGAATTGTTAGCCCGTCTCATGTAATTTCGAT
>NC_043004.1:12695930-12745930 GCF_006345805.1 Octopus sinensis
AGAAAAGAAGAATGGTCATACCTTACCCAAGTGGCATTATCTTATCGCCCATCACATGTTATACGCTCATAAAGTAGTTTGATAGTTGAGCTCTGATTGGATGTATGCAAATGAGTTCATAACTAGGGTTCATAATTCTCGTGGGAAAACCATTTTGCTTCCTGGTTCAGTCCTGCTACGTGGCATCTTGGGCAAGTGTCTTCTACTATAACCCAAGCCGACCAAAGCCTTTTGAGAGCTTTTTTGGTAGACGGAAACTGAAATAAGCTCCTCCTATATGGATGGATATATATATATATATATATATATATATATATATATTATATATATATATATATATATATATATATATATATATATATATATATATACCGCCTTTAGTCGAGCAAATCGACCTCGGGACTTATTCTTTGTAAGCCCAGTACTTATTCTATCGGTCTCTTTTGCCGAACCGCTAAGTGACGGGGACGTAAACACACCAGCATCGATTGTCAAGCAATGCTAGGGGGACAGACACAGACACACAAACACACACATACATATATATACATATATATACATATATACGATAGGCTTCTTTTAGTTTCCGTCTACCAAATCCACTCATAAGGCATTATTCGGCCCAGGGCTATAGCAGAAGACACTTGCCCAAGGTGCTACGCAGTGGGACTGAACCCGGAACCATGTGGTTGGTTAGCAAGCTACTTACCACACAGCCACTCCTGGATAGGTTTTGATATCCAGAAGATCCAGAAGGCAGTTAAGCCTATGGGATTGCACCTAGATAGAAAGTTCCTCACTGTAACAAAGGTCCTGGCAAGGTTGTTTATGGAAGACCAGCAGTCGCCCCTCCGTACCAGTCTCAACTCTCCATGCCACCAGTGTCATCTAATGGAAAGGCAATAGCTAATACAGCTTGGCACCATTGACGTCGCAACTTCTTTCTACAACTGAGTAAACTGAAGAAATGTGAAATAAGGTGTCTTGCTCAAGAACACAACACAGACCCCGGTCCGGAAATCGAATTCACTATCTCATGATTGAGAGCCCCTACGCTATAACCACAGATCCATGCACCTTCACAATAAAAATAAAAGACTATAAATGCTAAAAAAAGCAATTGTGAACTGTGTCTGTTGATGTGTCGTAGGAATCTCAGCATTTCGGCGAACCAGCTTTCATACAGTTATATATAAAGCATGATACACATTTTGTGTATATTTTATGAATCAAACTCTATAACTTAGACTCCATTATGGCTCCTATAACATCCATGTTACTGTCAAGCCTTTTAAATACGATCCTATAGGGAGTAGAGGAGAGAAAGATATAGAAAACAGGGACCTGACCGGCTGCTATCAGTTTGTCCCGGTCGCTATCGGGACCTGAGGTGTTCTTGGATCCCGTACTGCTGAATTCCTCCGCAGGTCACCCCAACAGCGATCAGATCGACATCTGATCGTCGTAGGGTTGACTGTGGCCAGGGAGCGAGGGACAGTCACGCCAACGGCGATCAGATCGAGATATGATCGTCGTAGTTTTCAGTTCGTCATAATCCCCCTTGTTTCTGGTCGACCGCGTTGCTCATTTGTGCGGTCAAACTTACCAGAACAAAATTTTGCAAACCAATTTGATACTGTCTGCTGTGTAATAAAATACTCCATTAATATTCCGAGCTGTTTGTGATGCTGTATTTCCATAGAAGAATTCATATTTCAAAACTGTATGAATTTCCGACTTATCCATCTCTAAGCGAAAATAACAAAAAACGATTTATAAATACTTTCTAAAGCGCAAAATGAGTTAGAATAAAGAAATAGATGTGTTAGCTTTCTAACAAAAGTTAAAGATTATCAAAATATAATAATGCAGCAAAATGAGCAGCTGTGAAAATTTACCATATACCTTACCAGAAATTTCATGTTTGACGACCTAATAGAAAGCTCCGACATGATAGTAACATTGATCATCAAAGCAGTCTATCATGGACCAAAAGCCGGATAACAACTCGTGCTTTGAAGGGTATGCATTTGCAATCCAGGAACAGGAAATATAAACCAAGTACCTGATGCACAAAAGGGATAGAGATTCAGGAAATGCAGTAAAATGGGAAAACCGATGCAGGCCTTGTGTAGTTACCACCGAAGGTATCACCCACATCATAACCAGTTGTCCAAAAATGTCATCATGGTATTATCTATCGATGAGACATGATGTTGTAGCTAGCACACTCTATAGTGAAATCCGTTGGAAGGATAACTCCGAGGAGAAAGAAATAAGAACTCACAGAATGGTAGAAGCCACAGCCACTCATAATAAAAAGGAATACTGGTGGAATGTCCCAGTGAAGGCCTCAATATAATGTAAGCACAACAGACCTGATATAATGATTTGGAGTAAAGAAGAGAGACTGTGCACAGTTGTGGAATTTAGCTGCCCAGCGGATGTTAACATAAAGCTAAAGATCAGTGAAAAAGTGAACACTTATGCTGAACTATTGAGAGATCTGCAGTTACTGTATCCAGATTACAAGTTCAGGTTTATACCTGTAATTATTGGAGCTCTGGGATATGTAACACACTGCCTAAATAACAATCTTAAGGAATTAGGCTTCTCAAAACCAGGAAGGAGAAAGCTAATTCGAAGACTACAGAGCCAATCCATCACTGTAACTGGAAAAATCTGTATCACTTTCCAGAAGTTTATTATTTCAATATATATGAGCAAGTCCAGATATGTAACAATATGCATAAAAATGCATACATAAAGCAAAACATACAAATCTGCACACATGATGGGCATCCAGTCGTGACCGAGGAAGACCATTGCTGACCTTTAGGAACATTGTGCGCTCTAGGACCAAGTTACATTTTGCATTTGCGACCCCATTGGTGGATAATGAGCCCTAATCTTGACAAGCATACTCGACTGCAAACATTGCAAACCAGGCTTTCCGCTTTCACTACACTAGCAGTGCACTTTCGAGCAGCACGCTTAAATTCTTCATGCAGAATACGTGCTCTCTCAAAGGTGTCGACCCCACTTAATCCCCTCCTCTATCTGTGGCGATGACAGGCATTGCTCTCCCAGTCAGTCTCCTTCACATCGCAGGCCTTTAATGATGACTTCACACAGTCCTTAAATCGTAGCCTTGGTTTCTGCCGGGGTATCTTTCCACTAACAAGTTCCCCATATAGCATATGTTTAGGGATCCTGCTATCCTTCATTCTAATAAGGTGTCCAGTCGAACGTAACCGGTGCTTGTGCACCATTCGCCTCAATACTCTAGATATCAGCTGTCCTCAGGACCTGTGTGTCTGGAGTTTTTAAGGTCCGGCCAACATTGAGAATGAGTCTCAGACGTCTCTGATGAAAGTATTCATGACGTTTGTAAAGGGTTCATGTCTCACATGAGTAAAGGAGCAAAAGCAAAGCATACAAATCTGCAAACATACATACATACATACATACATACATACATACATACATACATACTACATACATACATACACACAAGAATACTCTGTTCTTGATGTTGAAATTACAATGAAGGAGCCTTGGATCTATGTTAGAGACCGGCTCTTTCTCTATTGGCAAGAAATCTTGAAATAAAATTGAATACATACATACATGAATACATACGTGTGTGTGTGTGTGTGTGTGTGTGTGTGTGTGGTGTGTGTGTGTGTGTATGTGTGTGTGTGCGTGCGCGTGTGTATGTGTGTGTATAGGTTGTTGATACTAACCGATATTAAGAGGAAAATAGAACACGACACATGAGTATATTATATATATATATATATGTTTAGCTTTACTAATACGTACAAGTTACTGAGTGAGTCACGAGAGAAGTGTTTTGTGTATCGATACTCTAAATTGAAACTCTAAATGCTAGGGCACGAAACACTCGGTCTCTTGAGTCTTTTTGTAACTTAACAACAACAACAACAATAACAACAACAACAACAACAACAACAACAGTAAATTACAACAACAACAAAAACAACAACAATAAAAATAATAATAATGATAATAATAATAATATGATAATAATAATAATAATAATAATAATAATAATGATAATAATAATAATAATAATAATGACAATAATAGACTCTCCCGTCGAAAGCGATATATGAGCGTTCAGCTTTTGCCGACGACCTGCACAAATCTTTTTCTTTTTCTACTCTAGGCACAAAGCCCGAAATTTTTAGAGTGGATGCCAGTCGATCAGATCGACCCCAGTGCGCAACTGTTACTTAATTGATCGACCCCAAAAGGATAAAAGGCAAAGTCGACCTCGTGGAATTTGAACTCAGAACGTAGCAGCAGACGAAATACTTATTTCTTTACTACCCACAAGGGACTAAATACAGAGAGGAAAAACAAGGAGAGACAAACGGATTAAGTTGATTACATCGACCCCAGTGCGTAACTGGTACTTATTTAATTGACCCCGAAATTATGAAAGGCAAAGTCAACCTCGGCGGAATTTGAACTCAGAACGTAGCGGCAGACGAAATACTGCTAAGCATTTAGCCCGGCGTGCTAACGTTGCTGCTACAAACAATAACAGCAGCAGCAATTGTGCCGTTCAAGAATTTGGACCTGGAGATCTCAATTTCCAGCGACTTCGAGGGCCAACTCCCAGTGGTGTTGGGCGTCAACGAAGAGCCCTCGACTACAACAAGACGACCAAAGTTTTTCTTTTTTTTTCCAAGGTCTGTGGTCTCCCACCCCAAAGTCCTAGACCATCACCTAATCACTCTTACCCGTATTGTTGCTTAACAACAACAACAACAGCAGCAACAGCAGCAGCAACGGTGGTACAAAAATGAGTTGGAAGAGGAGGAAGAAGACGAAGGGTGTAGAAGGCGGAAGCGGAGAGAGAAGGAGGGAGAAGGAAGAAGAGGAGGAGGAAAAATAAGGAGGAGGAGGAGGAGAAGAAGAAGAAGAAGAAGAAGAAGAAGAAGAAGAAGAAGAAGAAGAAGAAGAAGAAGAAGAAGGTGCAGTAGCAGTAGCATCAGCAGTAGCTTAAGCAGCATCTGCAACAAAAACGATTTATTAGTGTTGTACTTGTTGACCGGAGGAGCGACAGAATTCAAGTAGAGCCATAAGCATCGTCTGCAGCTGAGCAACAACGCCGATGATGGCGCCATATCTGTATGCACCAGTTGACCGGTGGATTAACTGAATCTATATATTGGCGATCAAAAAAACAAAACCCCATTAATTATTTAGTCTTATTTCTGCATTGAGCGTTCAAATCCTTTTCCTTGCTTAGTTTATAATTCATTTTTCCAGGGTCGATAAAATAAGCTACAATCCCAATACTTTGGTCGTCTTCTTCTTCTTCTTCCACTTCTTCTTCTTCTTCTTCCACTTTTCTTCTTCTTCTTCTTCCACTTCTTCTTCTTCTTCTTCTTCTTCTTCTTCTTCCAATTCTTCTTCTTCTTCTTCAATTCTTCTTCTTTCCACTTCTTCTTCTCCTTATCTTCTCCTTCTTTCCACTTCTTCCAATTCTTCTTTTTATTCTTCCACTTCTTATTCTTCTTCTTCCTTCTTCTTCTTCCACTTCCTCTTCGTTCTTCTTCTTCTTCTTCTTCTCCCTCTTCTTCTTCTTCTCTTCTTTCTTCTTCTTCTTCTTCTTCTGCTACCAATCAAGACACGCCATTAGCCACAAAAAATAATCTCTAATTCGAGCCTACTCTAAGCTACTAAGAATGCGTGCGGCAACTTGAAGATCCACCTACCACACGCAATAGACTGGCGGTTGCATGGGCGCGAAAGCTACGTTGTTATCCTCATTCCGTAAGCGGTGGCTTTTAACGGGTGGAGAGCTGAACCATCCTGGGGTACAGAGGATTAGCAATCTAGACTAGGGTCTGAAAGTTTACTACACCATAGTGAGTTACACCATAGTTCCTCTGCTTTGTGGCAGAAGTAGGAAGAAAGAGTGAGAGAAAGTTGTGGTGAAAGACTACAGCGGGGTTACCACCCCTCTCCGCCGGAACGTCGTGGAGCTTAAGTATTTTTGCTCGATAAACACTCAAGATGCACGGTCTGGGAATCGAAACCGCGTACATACGACTGCAAGTCCGATGGCCTAACCACTGGGCTATTGCGACTCCACTATTGCTGTGTTTATTTGATCGACTGAACTCCTTTGTTAATCCCTTGAATCTAAATAAGAAATTTTTACTGTAGTTGTTGCGGTTAATTACTTAATGTTATATAGATAAATAGCTCTCTTTGAACCGTTGGTTTGGGTTCAGTCCCACTGCGCGGCACCTTGGGTAAGTGTCTCCTTTTACAGTCACGGATCTCCCAATACCTTGTGAGCGAATGTATATGAATGTGTGTGTTTGTGTTTGTCCTCATCACCGCTTGACAACCGGTGTTTGTTTGTGGCCCCGTAACTTAGCGGTCCAGCAGTACATAATGACAGATAAACATCAGAGTTAAAAATAAAACAAGTGCTGAGGTTCTATTTGTCTGACTCAAAATCTTTCACGGCGGTACTCCATTATGGCCGCAGTCCAATAACTGAAACAAGTGAAAGCTCAAAGATGACGGGGTTGTGGTTTAGGTTGTTCTAGTTTAACCCCAGGTCAACCCTGATCGAACAGACCTATGATATATGGTTTTCCTTGAATTTCGTCTTTATCTAAGGACCTGTTCATTCAAGAGCCAAATATTTTAGCCTTTTGCCTATCCAAAGTATTTTCATAAGTTTGTCTTAAACGCCCTTGATTGTTTCCAGACGTTTAATTAACCCGTTTCATGCGTTCTCAGTAATATAAATATTCCTTCTCTAAGTCCCTAACAGTAGGCGCAGGAGTGGTTGTGTCGTAAGTAGCTTGCTTACCAACCGGGTTCAGTCCCACTGCGTGGCACCTTCGGAAATTGTCTTCTACTGTAGCCTCGGGCCGACCAAAGCCTTGTGAGTGGATTTGGTAGACGGAAACTGAAAGAAGCCCGTCGTACAAATGTATATATGTATATATATATGTGTGTTGTGTGTCTGTGTTTGTCCCCTCAACATCGCTTGACAACCGATGCCAGTGTGTTTACGTCCCCGTAACTTAGCGGTTCGGCAAAAGAGACCGATAGAATAAGTACTGGGCTTACAAAGAATAATCCTGGCGTCGATTTGCTCGACTGAAGGCGGTGCTCCAGCATGACCGCAGTCAAATGACTGAAACAAGCAAAATAGAGTAAAAGAGAGTAGCGTTACTGGGAGGTGAGAGGCACATGCCCCGCGCACCAACTGAAGCAAGAAAGATGAGACTTGAAGCAACAGCATTATTTTTATTGCATCTCATTTCGCACATTAAGTTTGTTGGATGTTTCAATCGGGGAAGCTGGTGCATTATAAACGGTTAAAATATGGAGGTTTCGTAAAAGTAAACTTTCAAAAAATATTTTTTGAATTACAGGCTGTATCGAACCGTCGGATAAATGAACCCTGCTTAAGTATCTATTCCTAAAATATTGGTTGGGAACATTAATTACTTGTAACAAATAAGTACTATATAATATCGTCGATTTTGTAATGGATGGGGGCGCATCTTTACGGCTTGCCTCGGGTACGGTTTACCCTAGCTACGCTACTGGTCCCAAATTACACTTGTGTTTGAAACAACTGGGAATTTACATCACATATGATACATAGATGCCAGGGAAATATGTCTTCTGTATCACACGTGGTACACAGGACAGGCAAAGTGTTAAGACGGTACGGAGTGTCGACAGCAAATTTATCTGCTCTTACTCCCAGCTAGAGCGTTCTCATGGAGGCCTCTCTCCTGGTTTTTGTAAATAGTGCTTGCTAGATCTATAAGGTGTTCATGGAAAAGAGTAAACAGCGAGACACAGTGGGAAATTTAGGTTATATCCAATTATGAATCAGTCTCTATTTTGCTTTATTCTCGTTCCTCTTAGCTTCACTAATTCTCCAACAGAACGTCCTTTTCTCTGTTTACTTAGCTCTTTACTTCAAAGATTGATCTAACCTGCTGCGCAAGATATAAACTACCTCTGTGAGGTCGACTAGAAACAATTTATTTATTTAAGGGAACTGATACAACATTTAGTATGATGACGTAATTGTAATATGGTGTGATCGCGAATTCCGCTGTTGTTGTTTCCGTTGTTTAACCCTAGGACTGTCTTGTTGGAGTACGACAATATTCGAGATACTCCAGCAGTGACCATACAGATTCTATTTTTTATCTTCTTTTCTGCTTGTTCTTCTTTTCTTACAGAATCGTTATCGAGTGGGAAAATTGGTTTTGTAGTGATTCTTCCGTGGCTCAGTGGTTAGGGTGTTCGGCTTACGGTCGAAAATTCGTGAGTTCAGTTCCTGGCGACGCGTTGTTTCCTTGAGCAAGGCACTTTATTTCTCGTTGCTCCAGTCCACTCAACTGGCAAAAATGAGATTTACCTCTAATTCAAAGGGCCAGCCTAGTCACATTATGTGTCCCACTGAACCTCCCTGAGAAATACGTTAAGAGTACACGGTGTCTGTGGAATACTCAGCCACATGCACGTCAATTTCACGAGCAGGCTGTTCCGTTGATCAGATTAACTGGAACCCTCGTCTTCGTTACCGACAGAGTGCCATGTATCTCTTCCGTTACTTCACGTTCTAAGTTCAAACCTTCAGCAGGTCTTTGCTCTTCATCCCACCGAGATCGGACAGAATCATATGAGCGCAAATAGCATGACTTGCAATATGAGATTCGGCACTCCACGCTATAAGTTCAAATACCATTGATGTCAACTACGCTCTTCGGGTTTCCGAGATTTCTAACATGTCAGCCCAGTACAGGCGTTGATTCTTCTTTGTATGAGTTTCTCTTTCCCCTTTGATTAAACCTGTAGTTCAAAGGTCCGACTGCCGACTCATGTTGACTCATGTTGAGAACTGGATTTTACTTAAAGGATTTTACTTAAATGATACATGCACCCGTCGAATACTCAGCCACTTACACGGTAATATAACGAGCAGGAACTCGATTAATTGAACCGATGTAAGCTTATCAATGGAGTTGACGGCGAATCGACCACACGTCTGCAATTCACTTGTTTGTTGTAGCACATGCAATAAATACTTTTAAAGTCCATGTATCTGCCCAATCTGGAAACAGGCGTTGAATACCGACACATTCGACTGTAATATATTAGTTCAAAGTCATAGAAAAACAAAGACGAAGACATGTGTAGGAACAACAAGCAAGTGTATTTTAGTTTGAAGTTCGGGAAAAATGGAAAAGTCTTTTACATTTCGAGCCTACGCTCTTCGACAGAAAAGAATAAGAGGAAATAAATGGAGAGAGGATGAAAACAAACAGCGTGTTGAGTTCAGTGGTCCTTTTTCCAAACTTCCTAACTTTAACCCAAATATAAGACAAACGACAAACGACAAAGCCATCTTCGATGCGTACACTGTACTTTTATTTGCTATTTGCAATTCACATTAAAATGTCGTCCTGGCGCATTATTTTTCTTTCTGAAACATTACAGTACATTATGTTAACATAAATGTAAAGCTGAATTTGATTCACTTGCAGTTGTTGTTATTGCGGCAGACGTTGTCAGTGCACACGGCTAGTGGTGATTAGATACGACTAGTCTGACAGTGACACGCAGATTAACTATCGATCTATCGATGTAACATCAACGACTCGAATAACTTTACTATATATAATGGTCTATGTTAGTGGGAAATCCGACTCCATGCTTCGATATTCTTTTATCCTGTACCGTTTATCTTTTACTTCTTCCATTTGAGAGCGGCCATGCTAGTAACGGCGTGAAAGATTTTAGTCGAACAAAACCAATCTCAGGACATATTTTCTTAAACTTGGTATTTATTCCATCGCCAACTTTTTTTCGGGGACGTAAACAAACCTGCACCGGTTGTGAAATGGTGTTGGGGGACAAACATACACAACGACACACATTGATATACAGTTTTTTATATATATATAAAGACTCCGCCGGTTACGACGACGAGGGTCCCAGCTGATACGATCAACGGAACAGCTTGCTCGTGAAATTAACGTGCAAATGGCTGAGCATTCCACAGACACGTGTACCCTTAACGTAGTTCTCGGGGATAATCAGCGTGACACAGAGAGTGACAAGGCTGACCCTTTGAAATACAAGTACAACTCATTTTTGCCAGCTGAGTGGACTGGAGCAACCTGAAATAAAGTGCCTTGCTCAAGGAAACAACGCGTCGCCGGGAATCGAACTCACAACCTTACGATCATGAGCCGAATGCCCTAACCACTAAGCCACGCGCCCTCATATATATATATATAGTCTAATTGAATAAACGAACATTAACAAAAAAACAATAAGACAAGCAAGAGGACGTGCACATGGAATGTATAAGTTAGACGCTCGGTAAAAATAAGAGAGTGATTGATGTTTCGAGCGTAGCTCTTCGTCGGAATGGAAAACGGAAAAGTCCCCAGAAGAAGAAAATTACCAACAGCACGTGTGTAGTTACGTTATATATATAATGACTTTGGTCGGGCTGGGACTATAGTAGAAGGCGCTTCACCGAGGTGTCATGCGGTGGGATTGAACCCGAAAGCATGTGTTTAGAAAGCAAGCCACGCGTGCACCTATATTGTGTATATATTTCTTTATTGCCCACAGGGGGCTAAACATAGACGGGATAAACAAGGATAGACAAAGGGATTAAGTGGATTACATCGACTCCAGTGCGTAACTGGTACTTATTTAATCAACCCTGAAAGGATGAAAGGCAAAGTCTACCTCAGTGGAATTTGATCTCAAAACGTAACGGCAGGCGAAATATCGCTAAGCATTTCGCTCGGTGTGCTAACGATTCTGCCAGCTCGCCGGCCTACCAAATCGAAGTGTTTGACTCTGACAAATATTCCACGTACTATTTAGTTTCGGATCTTTACGCTTTGAGCTCAAATTCCGACGAGATCAACTTTGCCAATCGTTGTGTTTGGGTCGAGGAAATACAGTAATTGTCCATATAATCATTGTTCCCGCCTTTTTAATTTCTGGTTTTGAACCAATGTAACAAACAATTATTTTTGCAAAGTGTGAGAGGAATCTTCAGATCGTTCGAAGGTCAGCTTTGGCTTTCATCTTTCTAGGATTGATAAAAATAAAGCATCAGTGAAGTACATGGAATCGATATAATCGATTCTTCTTCAGCTAAATTTGCGGTCGTGTTCTAAGGCTAGAAATCAATGCATTGCTTTATTCTATCTTTAGTTCATTAGTTATTCCGAACTATTGTAAGTTCTGCCCTAGCTGTAGCTTCATTGTAAATACTTCATATTTTTTCCTTTTGTATCTATATTCTGTTTCAGATTTTTTTCCTCCATGTTTAGGCGTAAGGTTGTTGTCGATATCTAGGAGGAAGTGTTGAAAGCTTCATTATTTTGATGCAAAGAATCTTAAGATGGCTGTGTGGATAGAGACTTGCTTCTGAACCATGTGGTTCCCGTGTTCAGTCCCACTGTGTGGCAGCTTGGGTAGGTGACTTCTATTATAGCCTTGGGCCAGCAAAGGAACAACGCCTGATTTTTCTATTTGTTTTTGATGTTCATTTGTCGATACCGTCGACCCCAGTACTTGACTGGTATTTTATTTTATTGACCCAGGTATGATGAGGCAAAGTTCACATCAATCGAAATTGAACTCAGAACACAAAGAGCTGGAGAAACCAATATTTTAACACGACCACAACTACATCGATAGCAACCATATATTGGAGGACAAGAGAACAAAACGAACTCAAACAATCAAATGTATTATAATGTTCTGAGAAGAGAAATTATAAACAAGACAATAGGGAATCGATAAAAAGAGTACGCAAAGCTTTCTATAATTTACTTGAATCTATATATGCACGTGTGTGTGTGTGTGTGTGTATGTGAATGTGTATGTCTTTCTCTGTCTGTTTCTGTATGTTCATACATACATACATGCATGTATGTATGTACAAAATGTCACTGTAAGAGCGTATCCTTTGATGTAAAGCTTAGGATATAATCAAGCAAAGTAGTCAACTGCAATAATTGCATAACTTTTCGCATAAAATTATTTAAGTGCTGTGGCTTTAAAAATAGAATGGCATCGAAACAGCTGTAATTAATAATAATGATGTGCTAAATTCATTTTTTCTCTTCTAAACTGATTTATATACATACATATATGTACATAAATGTGTTTGTGTGTGAGAGAGAGAGTATTTCACTTTGTCATAACGATACTAATACCTTGGTGTTAGAACCCAACATTAAATATGCTTCAGAGAAAAACATTAGTCGAATTCAGAACGTAATAAGAGATCAAATACTTGACAAAGGAACAAGAAATTCTGGAATGAATTTCATTAGCTTACAGCTATTTCTGCTATAAGATGCAATGCACTCATAGTTGAGTGGTTCTGTATCAATTTATAGCTTCGTCAGAGCTTCAAAACTGAAGTACAAAATGAAGCCATAAGGTGATATAAAAGGAACTAACTACTCGTATGAGTGCACTGCATTTTATAGCGGAAGGAGCTATAATATAATACCTCACATAATTTCTTCTTCCCTTGGCATTCCTATAATCTAATATATATATATACGTATGTATGTATATCAAAGGGCGGAAGAGCTTATGTTTAGTCAATGGCTATCCAACATTATATGTACATAGGTGTGTATGTATATGTACCTATGTGTGTATATATTTATATATACACACATATATGAATTTTTATATATCTTTTTATATATTTATATATATATATATTATTTTAATTGTATTCTTAATCTTGAATTTATTTGTCTATGTATTTATCTATTTTTATTAAAGAAGCATTTTTAAATGTTAAAAATTTCAAATTTTCAAATTTTATATTGGTTTTTTTTTTAATGTGTACATATGTATATATATTTTTTTCTGTGTGTGTGTTGCAGATGAAGCACATTAGCCGTAGTGAAGGCAACTCTTCTAAGAAAAGGACACTCTGACATAAAACCAGGTCATGTTAATGTCAGTCCCTTAATTAGCTGCACTATGAAAGCCATGACTGTCGATGGGGGAAGACTGGGCTCTGTTTTGAAACGAAGCCATGATTAGGACAACTAGTATAGGAGAATAAAGCTCCTGAATTTAAATTTATTTACTGCTGGCTTACAGTATCGTTTCGAGGGAAAGCCTAGGAGAAGGTATTCCGATATAAAACCTGTTGTCAACTTAGTCATCTTGCTTTGCTTGTCACTGAAATCTACAATTTTGACCCAGAGAGTGGCAAAAGTGTTGTACAAGCGTTTGTCACTGAAATCCAATGAAGTACAGATGTCCCCAACAAAACACCATCATCTTATAATCATCACTTTTGAAAACTCCTATGGCGATAGAAGCGTGGCGACGTATGCAAACTTGACCAGTTGGAAACATACAGTTATAAATCTGCGCAAAAGACGGCAGGGTTCTTATCTTAACATCGCTAGCATGTTTTCATAGACAGGAAAGTTTTTCGGTGGGGAATCTCGTGTCTGAGTAGCCCTTTTAAGGAGAACACTGCTCACCTGGATATACTGAGAAGATGCTAGAAAAGGTGCACTAAAAATTGTCTGTACTTTCTCTGGTTTGGGAAGCTGAAGGAGGAGAAAAGAGGTGGTGTTGGGTTTGCTATTAGAAGTGATTTGCTAAAAGACCTAGAACAACCACAAAGAATAAATACAGGTATAATGAAACTCAGGATCCCTCTTTCTTGTGGATGTTTTGTAATTGTTTTCTCTATTTCTGTTCCTATACTTTCAGCTAGTGGTGAAAATATCAATGCATTTTAAGAGGAGCTTAGAAGAAATATTCTGTCAGTCCCTTTGAATGAGAAATTGGTTGTGACTGGTGACTTTAATGCACGTGTTGGTAGAGACTATGGTGCTTGGAATGTACCTGGGCGTTACGGAATAAAAAAGGTGGACAAGAATGAGTTGCATCTGCTACAAGTGTGCTCTGAGCTAGGGTTGGTTATTGGGATTACTTTCTTTCATCATAAGGTGACCTGGATTCACCCAAGATCAAAACAAGGTCACATGATTGACTTTGTATTAACTCGGAAAGCTGACTTACAAGATCTGTGCAGTCTCAGAGTATTACGAGGTGCTTATTGTGATACTGATTACAAAATGGTTAGAGCCAAGTTCAAGTTCATGGTCTGCAAGAAAATACGTAGTGCAGGTGTACAAGTACCATAGTAGATTGATGTAGAGCAGTTAAAACAACCACAAGTTTTGCAGTTATTTCGGAAGAGATGCAGCAATGTTCAGTTTGAAGGATCATGGTAATCTTTCCGGTGAGAATATATAAAATGGGATCAGAGGTGTTAGGTTTCAAGAGACTGGTTTGATTCCAACGATACAGTGATATATGAGCTTTTTACAAGGAAGAGGTCCATTCATGAAAAGCTTCTTGACCCAAACGTTAAGAACAAAGCGCAACTAGAAAAGTTGTACAAGGCTCAGAAAGCAAACTTGCAAAAAGAACTCAGGAGGTTTAAAGACACTTGGAGAAATGTGTCTGAGGAAATACAGGTAGCCTATGACAGGAAGTCATTAAAAGTTTCTATAGCTTATTGTGACAAACTTTTGGAATGCAATCTTCATCATACGCTCCCTTGAAGTCAAAAGGTGGAAATTAAGTTATTAAAGATCCTCCTGGAATAACGAATATATGGAGAGAGCACTTTGCAGATCTTTTCCACAATCCATATGTAGTAAACATGGATATCATAAACAACATTCCACAAAAAGAAATAGTGACAACATATGAACGATACACTTTCCATTGAAGAAGTAATTCTGGTATTATGTAAACTGGGATCAGGTAAAGCTCCTTGATTGGACGGTTGAAATTCTTAAAGCAGGTGGGGATTATATTTTATCTGAAATTCATAGCTTGATGACTCCAGTTTGGACTGAATCTTCTGCGCCTCAAGAATGGATAAATGGCATTCTAATCTCTGTACACAAGGGTAAGATCCCCAAAGTGTGTGGTAATTCAAGAGGGAAAACTCTCCTGGTACATAACGCATTTTGTGACCATCTTTAAGGAACTACACAGAAACATGAAAGCTTAGGTAGTCTTTAATAGTGAGTCTTCTCATGAATTTTCAGTGGACAACGATGTCAAACAGGGAGATATTCCTGCCCTCACACTTTTCTCTGTATATTTCACAGCATCTTTAAGGAACTACACAGAAACATTAAAGCTCAGATAGTCTATAATTGTGAGCTATCTCATGAATTTTCGGTGGACAGCGATGTCAAAAAGGGAGATATGCCTAGATAAGTAATGATCTTAGACACCAACCGTCATTTACGACTTATGTCATGTGTCACAAAACGTTTAAGACAATATCAGGACTTAAAAGACATATACTAGTTCACGAAAACATTTCTACAGGATTAGATTCCAAACGGCAAAGATAGAGAATAAACATGAATAATATCTGTCATTTGTGTTTCAAAACCTATCAGTCAGCAGCTGGTCTTAAAAGTCATCTAGGGGCTCATGAACGAAATGATTGTGTTGTGTGACAGGATGTGGTGTGTATGTTGATAGGAAGGCTATCATCTGTCAAGATGAAACAATTATCCTGTATATTATAAAGATATGTATAAATATATATATATATATATATATATATATATATATATGTATATATATATATATATATGTACATATATATATATATGTACATGTATATATATATGTATATATATATATGTACATACATATACATAAATATATAAATATATATACATACATATATTTACATACTTACATATACATGTATATACATATGCATATATGGAGACACAGGACATCATAGAACGTAAACAACATGAAAAACGGAAACATGGAATAGGATCATTTTTCGCGAACAACGAAATAAACAAATGGAAAACAAGACAAATATATATATACATATATGTGTGCGCGTGCGTGTATGTGTGTGTGGTGTGTGTATGTGTGTGTTTTTGTGTGTGTGTGCGTGTATATATACATGCATATATAAATATATATGTATGTGTATGTATGTATGCATGCATGTTTGTATGTATGCATACATGTTTGTATGTATGTATGTATCCATCTATCTATCTATGTATGTATCTATCTATCTATCTATCTATCTATCTATCTATCTATCTATCTATCTATCTATCTATCTATCTATCTATCTATCTATCTATGCGTATGTGCATGTATCTGTACATGTATGTATTTGTATGCTTATATGATTTGTTATTGCGTGTGTGAATCCCTGCACGTGTACATATTTATATGTGCATATGTGGTTGTGTGTGTACGAGAGTGTGTATGTTTGTGTATTTTTGTGAGTCTGTGTGTGTGTGTGTGTGTGTGTGTGTGTGTACTAGTGACATTTTAGAACGCACGTTTTGATGGGGTATGTAATATATATATATATATATATATATATATATATATATATATATATATATATATATATATATATATATATATATATATATAATATTATAATATATATATATATATATCGGTTTGGCAAAATATGCTTGTGAATATATGAATGAATATGTGGATGCCACTATATCAAGTTCTTCATTTATGTATACACATCTGTGTGCGCGTGTCCGTGTATGTATGTGCGTTTGTATTTGTGTGTATGTGTATGTGCGCGTGTATGTATGTGATTCGTGCATATATGTGTGTGTGTGTGTGCAAGGGCTTGCGTGTCTGTTCTTGTCTCCGAGTTTCTACATGTCTTATGTCTTGTATACGCGAGTGTTTTGAATGAAAACATACATCGATTGTGTTTGTTTAAATAAAAGCTTGGTTGGTATATCTGCACATATATATTTATATATGTGTTTATTATATATATATATATATATATATATATATACATAAATTTATATATATAATATATCTATATATATTTGGAGGCGCAATGACCTAGTGGTTAGGGCAGCGGACTCGCGGTTTCGTTCTCAGACCGGGCGTTGTGAGTGTCTATTGAGCGAAAACACCTAAAAGCTCCACGAGGCTCCGTCTGGAGGTGGTGATCCCTGCTGTACTCTTTCACCACCCTCTTTCTCTCTCTCTCTTTCTTCTGTTGGCCTGCTCGCTTAGCCAGCGGGGTGGCGTTGTTCGAAGGCTAAAACAATGCGAACGCATTGTGACCAGCGATGTGTAAAGACATCTGATGGTCTGGTCGGTCAAGTGATCAAGTGCTATATATATATATATATATATATATATATATATATATTAATATATATATATATATATATATATATATATGTATATATATATATATATATGTTATATATATATATTATATATATATATATATATATATATATATATATATATGTGTGTGTATATACATATATATATATATATATACATACATATTGTGCGTGTCTGTGTGTGGTAAGTAATATGCGTAGGAGTGGCTCTGTGGTAAGTAGCTTGCTTACCAACCACACGGTTCCGGGTTCAGTCCCACTGCGTGGCACCTTAGGCAAGTGCTTCCTACTATAGCCTCGGGCCGACCAAAGCTTTTTGAGTGGATTTGGTAGAGAGAAACTAAATGAAGCTCGTCGTATCTATCTATCTATCTATCTTTCTATCTATCTGTCTACATGTGTATGTGTGTGTGTGTGTATGTTTGTGTGTCTGTATTTGTTCCCCCAACATTGCTTGACAAACGATGCTGGTGTGTTTACGTCCCCGTAACCTAGTGGTTCGGCAAAATATACCGATAGAATAAGTGCTAGGCTTACAAAGTTAGTTAGTTAGTTAGTTAATTTTTGGCTCAAAAAGCAAAAAGCAAGGCCATGTAGGGGGACATGGAGTTAAGTACAGGGTGGTGTTCATGTAAAGAGTTCAGGCCACTTGAACCGAGCGGTCGTCGGCATTTTCACCAACTCGTCCGGCAGCTTATTTCACGGATCCGCAACCCGGACGGAGAAAGCCCCTCTCGTTCGATTGAGATGAAATCGACGCAGATAGAGCTTTTCGGAGTGACCCCGCAGCCGACGCTCTGGAGCAGGAGTGAAGAACGGCTCTTTCGAGAGGTTAAAGTTTCCGCTTATGATGTTGTGAGCAAGAATGAGATCACCACGGCGTCGTCGTTTTTATAGAGAATAAAGGTCGAGCGTCTTCAGCCTTTCTTCATAAGACAAATTCTTGAGACCAAGAACCATGCGGGTAGCCAGCTTCTGGAATCTTTCGAGATGCTGTATGTCTTTGAGGAGATAAGGAGAATAGGCTTGAATCCCGTACTCCTATATGAGTCTCACCAGTGTGACATAGAGCGGTAGGAATATGGCTGCTGTGAGCATTCCGAATGACCGTCGAATCAAGAACAGAACTCCGCGTGCTTTGTTGGCAGCATGGACGCACTGGGCTGAAGGCGTAAAGGAGGAATCCACCAAGATACCCAGGTCCTTTACTTGGTCGGTCCTCTCCAGCAGCAGCCGACCCGGCTGGAAATCAAGTTGAGTTGCAGGAGGAGAGCCAACAGGCAGATGACAGCACTTTGACACGTTCAGACACAGGTTCCATTCGTTAGACCATCTCAAAATTTGGTGGAGGCATCGATAAGATCCTCTATATCACCGCGCGGAGCGCCCAGTTTGACATCGTCGGCAAATAGAAGGGTGTGTTGCGTGAGGTCGTCGGGCAAGTCATTTATGAAGACTAAGAACAATAAGTGCCCAATCACTGAACCTTGTGGCACGCCACTGCTCGCACTGGAGACGTCGGACAGCGAACCATTAACTTGGACTTGGAATGAGCGATCTGAGAGGAAGGCACCGACCCATCGTACAATATCCGGATGGAAACTATATGCTTGAGGCTTGACAAGTAATAGGCGGTGGTTTACCGAGTCAAAAGCTTTGGCAAAGTCCAACAAAACAATGTCAACAGCATCACCATCATCGAGGATGCGCGTCACCAATTCTTCCATTACCAGTAAGTTGGTCAAGCATGAACTCTTCGGCACGAAGCCGTGTTGGGAATCAGAGATAGAGGCTGTGTTTTGGAGGTGAAGCATCATACTTTTCTTAAGTCTTGAGTTCAATTTGCTCGACTAAAGACGGTGCTCCAGCACTGCCGCAGTCAAATGACTGAAACAAGTAAAAGAAAGTAAAAGAGAATACACACACACACACACACACACACACACACACACACACACACACACACACACATATATATCTTTTATTTTATGCTTTTACTTGTTTCAGTCGTCTGACTGAGGCCATGCTGGATCACCGTTTTTAGTCGAACAAATGGCCCCCAGGACTTATTTTTGTAAGCCCAGATCTTATACTACCTGTTCTCTTTCGGCGAGCCACTAAGTTATGGGCACGTAAACACACTAACATCGGTTGTAATGGGATGGTGGTGGGACAAACACAGACATACACACACACACACACACACACACAAACACACACAAACACACACACATATATATATATATCCGACGGGCTTCTTTCAGTTTCGGTCTGCTAAATCCACTCACAAGGCTTTGGTCGGCCTGAGGCTATAGTAGAAGACACCGATGGTGCCAGTTTCATTGCCACGCAATGGGACTGTACCCGGAACCATGTGGTTGGGAAACAAGCTTTTTACCACACAGCCACGCCATGTTATACATATATGTATGTATGCATGTTTCTGTGTGCGTACGTACTCAGGCACACATACCCACAAACATACGAAACACATGCATGAATATATATATATATATATATATATATATATAATTATATATGTATGTATGTATGTATGTATGTATGTATGTATGTATAGGTACATTTATATATATATATATATATAATTTCAACAATTGAGGGTAAAATTAATTAATTATTAATCAATTTCACCAAGTATTCAGTATGTAAAGGGACAATTATAGGCGAATTCAAAATATTACATTATATATAAGGGCTTAGTAAAATAAATTACTTTGCCACATACTGAACTCATTAGAAATAGCAGCTAAAGAAATTTCTTCAGCTATTTCTAATACTTAAAGAATACTTCTGAGCTGAAGAAAGAAATGTCGAATTGACTAATCTAGAAACGTACGTTCTCAAATAACCTTTGCACTTGATTTTTTAATGTTTTTTCCCCCATACTTTTGTGAGTTAGTTTAGGCAAACACTATCTGAGAGAGATCTTCTTTAAGTATTAGAAATAGCTGAAGAAATTTCTTTAGCTGCTATTTCTAATGAGTTCAGTATGTGGCAAAGTAATTTATTTTACTAAGCCCTTATATATAATGTAATATTTTGAATTCGCCTATAATGGTCCCTTTACATACTGAATACTTGGTGAAATTGATTAATAATTAATTAATTTTACCCTCAATTGTTGAAATTATAATTCATCTCTCTCTGCTAAATTCTGCGGTTTTCACCGTTAATACATGGTGTTTGTCAATTTTAACCCACGGTGGTGAAAGGGGAGAGCAGAAATTCTTCGCTTGCATATTCGAATTTGATAGCACTTTTAGTTCGAGCGGAATTCTAGAGGTGATTAGAAGCCGAAAGGGTATGCTCCCGACTTTCAGTGTTCCCAATCCGATTCAAGGAATTCTGAGCTGAAGAAAGAAATGTCGAATTGACTAATCTAGAAACGTACGTTCTCAAATAACCTTTGCACTTGATTTTTTAATGTTTTTTCCCCTATACTTTTGTGAGTTAGTTAGGCAAACACTATCTGAGAGAGATCTTCTTTAAGTATTAGAAATAGCTGAAGAAATTTCTTTAGCTGCGATTTCTAATGAGTTCAGTATGTGGCAAAGTAATTTATTTTACTAAGCCCTTATATATAATGTAATATTTTGAATTCGCCTATAATGGTCCCTTTACATACTGAATACTTGGTGAAATTGATTAATAATTAATTAAAT
Source organism: Octopus sinensis (assembly GCF_006345805.1). Lineage (NCBI taxonomy): Eukaryota > Metazoa > Mollusca > Cephalopoda > Octopoda > Octopodidae > Octopus > Octopus sinensis. The sequence goes on from NC_043004.1 coordinate 12,716,914, forward strand.
TTACCCTCAATTGTTGAAATTATAATTCATCTCTCTCTGCTAATTCTGCGGTTTTCACCGTAATACATGGTGTTTGTCAATTTTAACCCACGCTGGTGGAAAGGGAAGAGCAGAAATTCTTCGCTTGCATATTCGAATTTGATAGCACTTTTAGTTCGAGCAGAATTCTAGAGGTGGTTAGAAGCCGAAAGGGTATGCTCCCGACTTTCAGTGTTCCCAAATCCGATTCAAGGAATTCTGAGCTGAAGAAAGAAATGTCGAATTGACTAATCTAGAAACGTATGTTCTCAAATAACCTTTGCACTTGATTTTTTAATGTTTTTTCCCCCATACTTTGTGAGTTAGTTTAGGCAAACACTATCTGAGAGAGATCTTCTTTAAGTATTAGAAATAGCTGAAGAAATTTCTTTAGCTGCTATTTCTAATGAGTTCAGTATGTGGCAAAGTAATTTATTTTACTAAGCCCTTATATATAATATATATATATATATATATATGCACACGAGCAAAATGTCCCCCGCCCAATGGACGGTGCTGAGTTGTCAAACATTTAAACCAAATTTTCTCAAAACAAATTGTCCGACCGTCCCATAGGCCTCCCCTTTGAGAAACACTGATTTAACCTAAATTTGAGACACCAGCAAAAGAAGAAATAAAGATAGGCTTTTTTTTCTATTTCAAAGAAAAACGATTTTATTCACACAAATATGCAACCAGTAATGATAAGGCTGTTGACTGGGAGAACACAAACATGGTTTAAACAGTAAGCTTGGCAGGAAAGAAACGTGCCTTTAAGCAGTACAAAAACAACAAAAAATGGAGAATGCAGTTATGTACAGGTTGACGGAAGAAAAGTAGGACAAAAACGATACATGCAAATGGGTTAGCTGGAGGTAAATCTAGATGGAAAAGCATGATGAATTTATGAGAACGTACCTGGGACGATAAGTTTATCCGATAAAACATGTTGGAAATCAACTCTTTTTAACGAAAAGCAACAACCCAGGGAACTAAGTAACTAATTTTAAGCTAACTCACTTTACGGGATGTTCAAGGGCATGGAAAAGCTAGTGGAGCGCAGCTTTGTAGACCACATTCCTTGTTACTCCGTCTGGAGCGTAGTATAAAAAGTTTGTCAAACAGCCAACCCTCGAACATCCCACATACAGTTGTCCGTGCGAAAAGCAGGGAGTGCTGAGGTTCAACCCTAGCCGGCTTTTTTTGTGCAAACTGCGCGTGTATTTTTCTCGCGTACGCGTGGTATCGATCGCAACAGCTGATGTAGTTGCGTGTACAAATGCACGTTCAAACGGCTTTATCGATCGCATTCTCACCTGGAATCGATTTTTGTAATTTTTTCAAGACTTATACACGCCCTGATACCGTCGGTATCTACGTTTCAAATTTAAGCGCCATCGGATGGAGGATGCCCGAGATCCTAGAAGACACACACACAAACAGACAGACAGAACGGATTTTATATAATAGATATACATACACACATGCATATGTAGATAATTGAATGTGTGTATGTAAATATATATATATATATTTGCGTATGTTAATGCGTGTGTATGATTAGCATATTAGGTGTGATAACATCAATGATTATAATGTCTATCTGTGCGCGTTTTATGTTGTCCTTGTGTATGTATGCGGATATACACATGCATGCATGTATGTATCTACGTATGTGTCCTCCTAACGTCTGTATTTATATCCATATATATTTATATTATATCATATATATTATATACAATATATATATAATATACATTATGTATATATATATGTATATATATATATATATATATATTATATACAGTATATATTATATATGTGTGTGTTTGTGTATATAATATATATGTATATAATATATAATATATATATGTATGTATATATTTACATATGGTACATATATATATAATATATGCACATATATATACATATACATATATATATATCACGGTGATCACCGTGACCGACCAGGCTATCAGATGCTGTTACACATCGCTGGTCACAATGCGCTTCCCATTGTTTTAGCCTTCAAATGACGCCACCCCGCTGGCTAAGCGAGCAGGCCAACAGAAGAAAGAGTGAGAGAAAGTTGTGGCGAAAGAGTACAGCAGGGATCGCCACCACCCCCTGCTGGAGCCTTGTGGAGTTTTAGGTGTTTTCGCTCAATAAACACTCACAATGCCCTGTCTGGGAGTCGAAACCGCGATCCTACAACCGCTAGTCCGCTACCCTAACCACTAGGTCATTGCGCCTCCACACACACACACACACACACACACACACACACATATATATATATATATATATAGTATATATATATATATATATAGTATACATATATATATATATGTATATATATTTATTCTTATATATATATATGTATAAATGTGTCTATATGTACACATATACGTGTGTGTGTGTGTGTATGTGTGTGTGTGTGTGTGTGTGTGTGTGTGTGTTTGCGTGTGTCTGTGCGCGCGCTGTGATTACATCACCTTATCGCAAATATGCTATCTGAAATCCCGGATGAGGATGAAGCCAACCTAGTGATGAGGAAAGAGGGGAAGTAGGTTCATTGGTGAGTAAGAGTAGAATCTATTCCCAAGCGACATAGTAAACGGTTCCCATTAGAGGCGAGAAGCCAGCCGTCTAAGATCGAATCAAGGTCAGCTTAAATAACAACAACAATAACCAAACGTGAGAATTGCCGATTTTTCTCAAGCTTTGCAGCGATATTTGAGATGGGTGTTGCATTCCGTACTCACACGTAGAGGGGTGGTGAGGGTCGTAGTCGTGGTGGCGGTAGTATGAGAGGGTGGTGGTGATAGGGGAGAATGGTTGTGTGGTGGTGGAAGTGGTGGAGTGATGATAGTGGTGAAAACTGGGTGGCGGTGGTGGCGATGGTGGTGGTAGTGGTGATAGTGGTAGTATAATAATAGTGCGGGAGGTGGTGGGGTGGGGAAATATGGTAATGTTAGGGGTGTGGTGAGGGTGATATTAGCGATGATAATAGTACAAAGATGGTGGTATTGGTGGTGTTTGTGACGGTGGTGGTGGTGATGTAGCGATGAGATTGGTAGCGGTGTTAGTGGCGATGGCGGTGCTGGTAGGCGTGGTGCTGGTGGTAGTGGTGCTGGTGGTGTTGGTGGTGGTGTTGGTGGTGGTTGTGGTGGTACTGGTAGTGGTGATGGTGGTGTTGTTGTTGTTGGTGGTGGTGGTGATGGTGATGGTAGTAGTGGTGATAGTGGTGATGTGGTGGTAGTGGTGGTACTGGTGCTGGTGCTGGTGCTGGTGATAGTGGTGGTAGTAGTGGTGGTGATGGTGATGGTGGTAGTGGTAATGGTGGTGGTGATGGTGGTGGTGGTGATGGTGGTAGTGGTGATAGTGGTGATATGGTGTTAGTGGTGATGGTGGTGGTGGTGGTAGTGGTGGTAGTAGTGGTGGTGATGGTGGTGGTAATGGTAGTGGTAATGGTCGTGGTAGTGTTGGTGATGACGGTAGTAGTTGTGGTGGTAGTGGTATTCGTGATGGTGGTAGTGGTGATGATGATGCTGGTGATGGTGGTGGTAGTGCTGATGGTGGTAGTGGTGGTATGAAATAGCGTTAGTGGCGGTGGAGACATGTTGGCTGCAACCTGAGAAGCGGTAAAAGAAGTAACACTAATGGTAAAAGAAGTACCAGTAATACGTTGATGCTCTTGTTAGTTTATTATACCCTCCCCCTCTAATCAGCTCTGATCAAGCAGAACTATGATCAACGGTATGCCAACCGCGACCACCTCATCTTTCCATCATTCTCCTATATCCAAGACTTATTGTCCAACATATCCTTTTCCAAGATGGATGTCAGTAAGATTCAAAAATGATTGAGTCTGTTTTTTTGCTACCAAGTCGACGGAACTCGAAAAGGCAACTTCGTTGTCTCGAATGTCGTGGTACCGCACGTAGTGTTGGTGTTGTTAGTGTTTATTGTTGTTTTTGTAGTGGTTGTATAAAATTGAATGTAGCGGTATTAGTTGCAGTGGTGGTGTTGGAGGTGTCGATGTAGTATTACACATGATGGTGTTCATGAAATTTTGAATGTAGCGGCCTAGTGATTTGGATTTGTGATCTCCCGTCGATTTCGACCTGTGGGAGTCCAGCTATTCGATCAAATTGAACAATTGCTAGTCGAAATATCATGCTAGGTGATGAGTATTATCTCCAACTCGTAGGTTCCTCATTCAATTCTCAATGTAGAATCAGTATGACAGATATAAATGCTCAGATATGAATGAATATTTCTTCACCTGGGGTCATTGTAATCGGTATACTCCCTCCCCTAGAACTGCTGGCCTTGCGACAAAATTTGAAACCAATATTAACTGAAACTAGGAAAGATTTTAATTTTCTAATTTAGATAGGAGCATGCGCGTATTAAGACTGGGTACTTCATATGCATTTACTAAACCTTTCGCTCCCAAGGGAGCATAGGTCATCGAAGAGATTTTTCCTATAGGCAGAGAGAATCCTTATGCTGCCAGCAGAGGCAGCCGCTTTCTGATCTGAGTCATCCTGTTTTTGCTCTCATTACTAAGGTTTGGAAATTTCCACCTCTATTTCTAATTAAAACATCAAAATAACACGTTTGGAAAGACTTGCCAGTGTCTGGAACAATTTTTTCATGGGTTCCCTTGCTGTAAGCTGTTTTTATACATTTGCAACATATGATATGCTTGTTCACTCTCAACCTAATTGTGAGTACATTACACATCTTATACTACGGTAATCCTTCGCCATATCGCGGTTCACCTATTGCGGTTCATCTATTTGCTGTTTATTATTTAAGCTTACATCGATTCCTCTGTAGTGTTGTTTTGCATTTATAATAAAATCAATACATATAATTACAGAATAAAAAAAAATATATATATATATATATATATAATATATATATATATATATATATATATATATATATTATATATATATATATATATACAGTACAGTACTGTTTCTACTTCGCGGATTTTCACCTATCGCGGGCGATTTTGGAAGGTAACACCCGCGATAGTCGAGGGATTACTGTATATCCATAGATTACATAGAATACAGCATCCTTACCTAATCCTTGTTTGCCTTTTTTAATCTTTCCTACAAGGAGGTGCTGAAAAGTTCCTGGCTTTGAGTAAAAGAAAATAGAGGAGGATCAATTTATTACCATTTGGTTCAACATATTCTCCTCTCAGATTCACGCACTTATTGCAGTGGTCCTTCAGTTTTTCTAAGCCATGTAAAAGAACTTGGAAGGTTAGACCTCTAACCAGTCCTTTCGCGATACCCTTAAAGTCAGGAAATTTTCAGCACTCACTCGTAGATTTACTTTGTTTCCACGTATGGAAATTGTTTCCTTACTGCTCTACATTTTCATCAATGAGGACTGAGTCACACGTATTCTAAAGTTGCCACAGAAATCCAATCTGTAAATCTTCTGTTATGATCAGATTTATAATGAACGAGAGTAGACCGAAGACTTAACACCGAGGAACATTAGGTTGCACACTAAATTTCTAGCAAAACTCATCACTAACTCTCTCGATGCTGACGATATCTCTTCTCATGGTTTGAATAATTCTCACCAGCGACACCAGCATTAGTTTTTCTAGCAGCCTGAAGATTACAGAGCTTGGTGCTCTGTCAAAGGCATTCTCCGTCTCAATAAATGCTAGCTAGAATGAATGCTTAACTAGAAACTTCTGTACTTGTTTTACTCGATATTGTCTATGGGTGGTTTTTTACTTTCTGGTACAAGCCCAAACTACATCTCGCGTAAGCTAATTCTCTCCTTATTCAATTATATGTGTGCGTGCATACGTGAGTATGTGTACGTGTGTGTGTGTGCTTGCATGTTCATATGCATGCGTATAACAACCGTAAGTACGCAATGGTAGCACATCGAACACAAGAAAGTACATACACACATATTTACGGACTTATGCAGATATACCCTCATATTCATAATGTACATAGACACACACATATACATACACTTTGACAACACATGCGCCAGCAGAAGACAGAGAGAGAGAGAGAAAGAGTGCGAGCTCTCGCTAGGGTGTTAAATAAATATATATAACATAGACATAGACCATAGACAAGCATACTTTTGTACCATATTTGTATACATAGATAAGCCTGTACACATGCAAACACAAACACACACGCAAACACCACGTCCTCTCTAATCATGGTCTTTGTACCATACTCCTCCGTAGATATACATCTATAAACAAAGTCATAAAAATAAAAAAAAACCCACTCACACAAGCACGCATACCTCCATCATCCCAAAACTACATAACTATCCATTATGCTACATTTATTCAATTTTTTAGAATATGTCGTAAATTAACAGCAAATCAGCGTGTTTGTTGTTGAGAGTAGCAACTTCAGTGGCAGAAATGTTATACGTAAACACAGCTGAAACAATACCAGAAACAACAGAATCAGCGATACCAGTAACAAAATCTTAAGTAAGCAGCAGGCTCCGTAGTAGAGGCGGCAATTAATTATGCATCATTCCACAAAGGCCTCTGCAAGTAATCCATCCAAGTGGTTCAACTGCGAGTGGTTAAGGAGTAAAACCTCGCATCTATGTGGTTTCTGGTTCGATCTCAACTTGCATAAATGCTTTTTACTCTTTTACTTGTTTCAGTCATTTGACTACGGCCATGCTGGAGCACCGCCTTTAGTCGAACAAATCGCCCCCAGGATTTATTGTTTGTAAGCCTAGTACTTATTCTATCGAATCCCTTTTGCCGAACCGCTAAGTTACGTGGATGTAAACACACCAGCATCGGTTGTCAAGCGATGTTGGGGGACAAATACAGACACACAAACACACACACCACACACCACACACACACACACACACACATATATATATATACATATATACGACGGTCCTCTTTTAGTTCCCGTCTACTAAATCCACTCACAAGGCTTTTGGTCGGCCCAAAGCTATAGTAGAAGATACTTGCCCAAGGTTCCACGCAGTGGGACTGAACCCAAAACTATGTGTTTGGTAAGCAAGCTACTTACCATACAGCCATTCCTGCACCTGAACATAAATGGAGGACGTTTTAGGCAAATTTGGTTGATAAGAGCAGTATTGAAGCCTATTGGTTGTGAGTAGTACTGTTCTTGAATAAATTTAATTCACAACTTGGTCTAACTAGACCATCCGGTGCTTAGAAGCTTTTAGTAGTTCACTGTGTTACAAGATTTCATACGAAACCTCTGGCTTAACTGTAAGTTCTGTGAGTTCCTCTATTCATTTTATCAGTGTCGGGGGCCCTTGAAAGCAGTCCTGAGTCTTTCCACTGAGTAAGTAAGCACTGTGTCGAGTCTTTGGACGCACAGGGTCCGTGCTGAACAAGTGCTTGATATCACGCCATTCCGTCGTGTTGTTGTTGTTGCTTCCTCCTTCTCGAGCCATTCCTGGCTCATAAGGGCCGGTTTCCCCGGTTTTATTGGCGTATAGGTTCCCCACCGGACGGGACGCCGGTCCATCGCAGGTGAGCTGCTAGACGCAGGAGGAAAGAGTGAAAGAAAGTTGTGGCGAAAGAGTCAGCAGAGGTTCGCCATTACCTTCTGCTGGAGCCGCGTGGAGCTTAAGTGTTTCGCTCATAAACACATACAACGCCCGGTCTGAGATTCGAACCCGCGATCCGTCGACTGCGAGTCCACTGCTGTAACCACTAGGCCATGGGCGTCCACCCATTCCGTCGTAGGGTGACTTATTTACAGCTGAGTGGACAGAGGCAGCGTGAAATCAGGCATTTTACTTAAGTACACACCGCAACGCCCGGTTAAAGAATCGAAACCGCTATCTTGCGATCGTAAGAGCAGCCCCTTAACCACCAAACCACGTGTCTTAACATATACTCCGAGTAAAACATATACTCCGAGTTAAAAGAAAAATATGTCATCACGAATATACATTATGCACGCTTATTTACTGACTTTAATGAATTTATCTTTTGTCTGTTATCTTTAACTTGCTTCAGTCATAAGATTGCGGCCATGCTGGGGCACCACGTCAGAGAATTTTTAGTTGAATGTATCGACACCAGTACAAATTCTTTTAAAGCCTAGTACTTATTCTATCGATATAGAGTTACGGGGGCGTAAACACGGGGGCCGTGTTAGAAATACTGTTTGAGATTTTCGGAGAGGTCAAATAAAATTACCAGACAAGAACTCATTTTGATATTTCTCTATACGTATCAGAGCCTCCAAATTTGTAGATTTATGCCAATTAGAAAAATCATCATCGTGATCAAGATGATGATGATGATGATGATGAATATCTTAACTTCTTTGGGGGGGGAGGTCGGTAAATAATCACCATGTGAGTACTGGTGTCATTGTAATCGACTAACTCAATCCGCCAAAATTTCAGACCTTGTACCTGTAGTAGAAAGGATTAGCGTTATCATTGTCCACCTCCTCCTCTCCTTCCTCCTCCCCTCCTCTCTCTCCTTCTTCCATTTTCCTCTTCCTCCTCCCCTCCTCCTACTGATTCAGCTGCTGCTACTGCTGCTGCTGCTGCTACTACTACTACTACTACTACTACTACTACTACTACTACTACTACTACTACTACTACTACAACTGCTGCTGCTGCTGCTGCTGCTACTACTGCTAGTACTACTACTCTCTCGCCTCCTCCATCATCATCATCAATCATCATCATCATCAGATCTTTGAGCAATACGTCAAGAATTTCTTTTCTTAGAACCAGAATTCGCACAACTTGGATAAAGCGCACGCACACATAAACATATAGACACCCACATACACACACCCACACAAACACACACACATACACTTCCTGGAGATTAATAATGATAATCACTATTAACAAGAACTTGAGTGCGTAAACAATACATCAAAACACGCATTGAATTATTTAGGCTGAACAAAGTCATTTATCGTTAACAAAAATGATCGAATATATTTAACAAATATTGTTTAAGGTTAATAAAAATCTTCGAGGTTAACAAGTGCTGTGTGAGAATGCTCTAACAATGCTTACGGATCCTATTTTCTGAAACGTGACTATGTCTATTTATATATATAATTTCGCAATGACATTACAGAATTGGTTGCGTATCGTATGTTGTGTCGATTAGACATAGCATGACAGATGTATTTCATAGCGGCCATATTGTTTGTCGCTCAATAGCTATGCTGGTTTAATCTCCGTTTTAAATATCGTTTGCGAGCGATAGTATAATCACATTAATATTTGTTTCAAATTTTGACACAAGTCCAGTAATTTCGGGGTGAGGAGTGTTAAGTCGATTCCATTGACCCCAATGCTCGACTGGTATTTATTTTATTGACCCCGAAAGGATGTAAGGCAATGTTGACCTGGGCAGCATTCGATCTCGGAGCGTAGAATCAGAAGAAATGCCGCTAAGCATTTTCCCCGGTATGGTAATGACTCGGCCAGCTCACCGCCTCAATGTTAACTAATATTAATTGATACATTTGTTTCAGTCATTTAACTGCGGCCATGCAGGAGCACTGCCTTTAGTCGAACAAATCACCCCCAGGAATTATTCTTTGTAAGCCTAGTACTTATTCTATCGGTATTTTTTCCGAACTGCTAAGTTGTCAAGCGATGGTGGGGGTGGGGACAAAACACACACACACATACGCACACATATAACGGGCTTCTTTTAGTTTCTGCCAACCAAATCCTCTCAGAAGGCTTTGATTTGCTCGAGGCTATAGTAGAAGACAGTTGCCCAAGGTGCCACGCAGTGGAACTGAACCGGGAACCATGTGGTTGGCAAGCAAGCTATTTACCACACAACCACTCCTGCGTCTATAATATTTAATATAAAATGATAAATATAATTAATTTGGAAATAATATTTGTGTCGGCGATCTGGCAGAATCGTTAGCAGGCCGGACAAAAACACCTAACGGCATTTCGTTCGTCTTTACTGTTTGAGTTTAAATTCCACCGACGTCGAGTTTGCTTTTCATTCTTTCGGCGTCGATAAAATAAGTACCAGCTGTATACTGGGGTCAATATCATCGATTTGTCCCTATCCTCCATATTGCTGGACTTGTGACACAATTCTCAAACGATTCCATCAAAGCAAATTTTACAAGGTAATATTATTAGACACCGCGAGTTTTTATTTTCCTTTGGATTAAAACAATATAACATTTTATCGAAAATAATCTTTCTATAGTCAACTATAGCAAAGGACATTTTTACGACGACGACGTCACATTTTGTTTATGAGCGTGCATGTATCTGAGCGTGTGTGTGTGTGTTTGCGTGTTCATTACATACGACATAGTAAAAAGACATTTTATACTACCGTTACCTCAACGACGACACATTTTGTATATGAGTGTGAGTGTGTGTGCGCGCGAATTCGTTACGTACGAGACAGAAAGGACATTTCATACAACGACGACGACGACGACACATTTTGTATATGAGTTGTATATCTGTCTGCGCATTCGTTATTTAATGTGTGACTGTGTGTCTGTCATAGTATATGAATGTGAGTTTATATGAGAGTGTGTCACTGTATGTGATAGTGTATGTGTGTGTGTGTGAATATATGTGTGATTGTCAATTACACTGATGTAAACTGGTTATGTGAAAGAGCTATACTGGCTCCAACTAATGAAATGGATAAACTCTATCATGAACGTCATCAAAAGTTAACAGATACATCAGAAAGGACTTTTCCATCAATTCACACAATAGTCGATCAAGATCAGGTCGTTCAATAGCCTGCTGAATTTCTGAACACATTTAAACCCAGCGGAAATCCACAGCATAACTTGACACTAAATCTGGATGCTCCCATTATGCTCCTTAGCAACCTTGGCCCACTTCGCCTATGTAATGGAACTCGCTTAATTGTTACTTCCATGAAGTTCCATGTCCTACAGGCAACATTCATAACAGGTAGTCACAAAGAAGAAAATGTCATAGGCGCAGGAGTGGCTGTGTGGTAAGTAGCTTGCTTACCAACCACATTGTTCTGGGTTCAGTCCCACTGCGTGGCACCTTTGGGCAAGTGTCTTCTACTATAGCCTCGGGCCGACCAAAGCCCTGTGAGTGGATTTGGTAGACGGAAACTGAAAGACGCCCGTCATATATATATATATATATATATATATGTGTGTGTGTGTGTGTCTGTGTGTGTGTTTGTGTGTCTGTGTTTGTCCCCAACATCGCTGACAACCAATGCTGGTGTGTTTACGTCCCCGTAACTTAGCGGTTCTGCAGGAGAAACCGATAGAATAAGTACTAGGCTTACAAAGAATAAGTCATGGGCGATGCTCCAGCATGGCCGCAGTCAAATGCCGGAAACAAATAAAAGAAAAAATTCCAAAATTTCCTCTCATACCTTCAGATGTTCCATTTGAATTTAAGACGCTTCAGTTTCCAGTCAAACTAAGTTTTGGTATTTCACTTAACAAATCTTAGGTAGAATCCCTCAAGGTAGTTAGACTTCATCTCTGTACTAAATGCATCTGCCACGGCTAACTCTGTTTTGGCTGCAAACGAGTTGAAAGCAGCAACAATTTATTCATTTGAACACCAACAAATTACACAATATTGTTTACCTTGAGGTGCTTCATGATGGACAGATTTTTAGTTCTAAGTTCTATTAAAAATGAAATATAGATATTTTGAAATAATTATAAGAAAAAATATATCTTCATATTTATTGTTTACTGATGTGAATAAGAACAGCAGTAACCCGTGCAACGCCGGGTAATTCAGCTAGTGTTTAATATAATATAATACTCTTTCATCCTTTTGGGGTCGATAAATTAAGTACCAGTTGCGTACTGGTGTTGATCGAATCAACTGCCCCCCCCCTCACCCCAAATTTCAGGCCTTGTGCCAATACTAGAAAGGATTTGATATATCTCTTGGTTCATAGCACATAGGAAAGACATGATTCTCACGGCTGGGATGCCATCGATTATTTGACTGAGGCTAAGCAGCAGCAACAACAAAAACAGCAACAGCATCAAAAGCAACCACCACCACAACAACAACAACAACTACAGCAGCAGCAGCAGCAACACTTCACGGCTTGGATTGCTGACAGTTAAGTATATTTACGGACGTCGACGGCCGCTTCCCACCGGCGCCAGTATCGCTCAAACAACAGACACTCTTCCCTATTACTTTGTCTTCACTGACCGACCGACCGACCGACCGAGCGCCTTATTTACTTAGCCAACCATCAGCGACTCTAAAAAGAGGATAAGAGTGTTTAAATGAATGGAAATCCTTATACAAACATCAATTTGCAGTGTTGTATGTATAAGTTAATACCAACTGATCAATTACTTTATCCGACTGTCTTTGGTGGCTTCCATTGATTCGTGTGTGGGATTTTCTTGGTTGCTCGGAAAGCCATTGATCCAGTCCAGGTCATATTGGAGTCGATAGTGCTGTGTCTATAGCATATCTTAGCGTGATTGTTTTGCGAGTGTGTGTGTGTGTGTGTGTGTGTGGATGTCTGTGCGTGTGTGTGTGTGTGTGTGTGTGTGAGAGCACAGGCGAATACGTCAATATGTAAGTGCGTGCACGTGTGTATTTGTTCATATTTTTCAATGAATATCTCGTATAACTGACAATGCGATTGTTGTTTGGCTCCAGATTAAATCTAACACAGTCATGTATAGATCAAAGGCATTCTAGCCATGGCCATCCTGTCCTATTCCTGCTACAAGATACTCGGAAGTATAATATTTATGATTTCTTCTTTTTTCTTTAATAGATCTTGCCGTGGAATTTTCAGAAGATTTGCCTGCAATTTCTAAGAGGTCCAGAGACTGTACGATGACCACCGCTGGTCAGCATACACTACACGGTTTCTCTATGCGTGTGTACAAGCATTTACTGTGTATGTACTGTTCGGGATAGATTCGACAGTTTGAATAAAAGGAAAAACAAAAGTACAATAAAAGTATTTAAAAAAAATCAAAAATATCGACTAGAAAATGGCTGGGAAATAACAGTTTGCTCAAAGTAGCCGCCGTTAGCTTCCATCACAGCCTCAAGATGGCTCCAGAAGCTGGTGCATGTGTTCCTCAGTAATTCCTGGTAATATCTTGGAACACTTTGAAATTAGTCACTAGCTTAGCCTTGGTGCCGCAGTGAGAGCGGTTGGTGTATTTCCCAACTGTGCCTCACACTTAGTAATTCATAGAATTACAATCGGAAGAATTAGGAGGCCAGAAATTTGCGCTAGTGGAGTCGTAGATATTCTTCGACAACTACTTATTGCATTTTGCATAGGAATTACACAGAACAGAATCCCACTGTAAACATATATTTCACACAGCCGTCTGAATTGAGCCTAAGTCCCTGTTAAAAAATGTTGGGATGAATTCCTGCGAGTGGATGCAGTTAGAACATCTTCTGTGTCCCTTTCTTCTGGCCGCACTTTCGTAGTCTCCGTTGCAGCTGACCACATATCACGTCTTACAGGCTTTACAGCGCTCACAGAGTACTGAGCAGCAGTGATGATGATGTCGACGTTTTGATACCCGACGTGAATCATCATAATACATTATTTCGAAGCGTTCACGGTGTCATATGAGGATCTGATCAATTACTTTGCAGTGAAAGAAAAAAACAAAAAAAAAAACAGTAGGAGTAAACTTTTCAAATATAAATGAAATGGAAGTATGCAAAAAGAAACATAATTTCTCATCTTTGTTGGTTTTGCTCCACTTTGAAAAATTAGAATAATATTTTAAGGTTCATTATTGTCTGTATTCTAAATTATATATATATGGAGACACCAAAATGTTTTAAGTGCTTGGCGCATCTATGGATCTAAATCCGGTCCAGCGATGTTGGCGGGGACAAACACAGACACACAAACATATACACACATGTATATATGCATATATACGACGGGCTTCTTTCAGTTTCCGTCTACTAAATCCACTCACAAGGCTTTGGTCGGACCGAGGCTATAGTAGAAGACACTTGCCCAAGGTGCCACGCAGTGGGACTGAACCCGGAACATTGTGGTAAGGAACCATGCGGTAAGGAAGCTACTTACCACACAGCCACTCCTCGGTCTGCGTGCATGTGTGCATGTGTGCTTATGTGTGTATGTATGTTTATTTGTATGCGTGCAAACACACGCGGCGAATGTCGCTTCGTTAATATATGTAAGGAACTATAAGATCCAGATGAGTGACAATAAGCAGAAAGGGGACAGAGATGGATTAACGAATGAAAAGGGAAATAAGGGAGGATTGGGGAGCTAAAGCAAAATCAACAACAAAAAGCTGAAGTAATGGAAACACAAAAGAAAGAAAAAAAATACAATGACGATGGTGTCGTTGTTGGTTGGCTGTGTAGTTGTTGTTATTGTTGTTGATGCTGGTGGTGCATTAAGTGAAGTGGAGCCGAATTAGCTAATGTAAACGTAGGAAGAGACTACTGTTTATTTGTTACGGTGGTGGTGGCGGCGGTGGTGGTGGTGGTGGAGGAGATGGTGTTGGAGATGGTGTCAGAAATGGTGGTGGTGGTGGGGCGGATGTGATTGTGGTGGCGGCGGTGGCAGCGGTGATAGTGGCGGTGGCGGCGGCGGCAGCGGTGGTAGTAGAACTGAGGTGGTGGTGGTGGTGCGGTGGTGGTAGAGGTGGCAGTGGTGTTGTAGTTGGTGGTGGTGGTGGTGGCGGAGGTGTTGGAGATGGTGTCAGAGATGGTGATGGTGGTGGTGGCGGTGGCGGATGTCATAGTGTTGGCGTCAGCGGCAGCAGCGGCAATGGCGGTGGCTTTACTGATGCGGATGGTGATGGCGTTGGCGATGGTGCCGGAGATGGTGGTGGTGGTGTTTTGTTCTGGTGGTTATGAGGTGGTGGTTATGAGGTGGGGTGCTTGAGATGTTGGTTGTGTGGGGGTGTGAGTGGAGGCTTACACAAAGCTCTCTTTCGAGCCGAAGAAGCAGCTGACCTTGCAGAATTCCGCTTCCTTGTTGGTTGTTCACATCTTATCAGCATATTACACCCTCGTCACAATTTCACACAGAACCCACCCGCAATCCCACACAAACGCAAACACACACTCACTCACATGCGCGCGCACACAAAGGCAGTCGTAATTCCTATTTAATCATCAATGGGAAAGGGAGTGTGGTTAAGAACCCCTGAATTGTAGCTACATTATTTCGCATTCAATCCCGCTGCGCAGTATCTTGGATAAGTATGTTTGCGTATTCTACAGTAGGCCGGGGTGGATCAATGACATGTGTGGAAGCCCGCCCTACATATGTATATATATATATATATATATATTTATAATAAGAGTAGATCGTATACGAGTGGGTATATATTTGTAAACTTCTTTTTTACAATATATATATATATATATATATATATAGGTTTAAGACACAGAACCACCTTCACGCAGCTCAATCAATATTGAACGACATTATCTATGATAGAGATATATAAGATTAAATTTTATTAAAATTAATGTCTACAATTACTACTCTGAATCATATATTAAATCATATAGACTACGCGCGTTTCATGACAATATATCTATCGGTATTGCTGAAATGGAAGATCTCGAAATTCAATACCATGCTTGAAGGTGGTTCTGTCTCTTAAATCTCTAGATATATATGTATATAATACAGCGAGAAATTCACTTTAGTACCACTAAATTGAATTTCTCTCCCCTGTGGACTCGGAAATAACTTCCCTAATATCAATAATATATATATATATATATATATATATATATGTATCCTTTTCTTTTCTAGGCACAACGCCCGAAATTTTGGTGTAGGGGGTCCAGTCGAAGCACACACAGTACGCAATAGGCACTTAATTTATCGACCCCGACAGGATTAAAGGCAAAGTCAACCTCGGCGGAATTTGAAATCAGAACATAAAGGTAGACGAAATACCGCTAAGCATTTAGCCCGGTGTGCTAACGTTTCTCCCAGCTCGCCGCCAACAAAATGTATATGTATATATATATCGAGAGCAGCGAGCACATGTGAAGTTGCTTTTCACTGTGAAACGTTCTCCATGTTTGAAGGAGAACTCTGACCCTCAATTAAATTGACGCAATTTAATTGCCGGATGTCCCCTAACCACTAAGCCACGCACCTGCACACACACGCGCGCCTGCACACACACACGCACGCCTGCACACACGCGCGTCTGCACACACACTCGCGCCTGCGCGCGCACTTATATATACACCACCGTTTAGCAACCGGTCCCGGTTTGTTTAAGCAGCCGTAGACTAGCGCTTCAGCAACCTAGACGAAATAATTCGTTCTAGACTTAAAAGATAAAACTTACATGGCCGCAATCCAATGAATGATACAAGTATAAGATAAAAGATAACTATAATTTTATTATTTATGTTTCAATATGAAGATATAGTTCCTTCAAATGTATTTAGATTATAGAAATACATAAGATGGTATCTATGTTCTCTCGAAAGTTTGGCTGGTTTGCTTCTCAGAGATAACAGCAGCGTATTTAGAAACAATCATGAACCTCAAAGTTCCTCTTTTTATGAAGGTGATGCGGTTATTATTTGGTGTTATATGTTTATCTGTGTCAGAAATATGGATTCATCTACAGGGAAAGGATATATGTGTGTATATAAATACGTAATACATTCATACATACATCCATATATATATATAAATATATATATATATATATATATATATATATATATATATAATATATATATATATATACATACATATATATATATGTATAACACACATACACAAACACACGTATATATATATACATATATGTTCTTTTATGCTTTTATTCTTTCACTTGTTTCAGTCATTTGACTACAGCAATGCTGGAGCATCGCCTTTAGTCGAACAAATCCAGCCCAGGACTTACTCTTTGTATGCCAAGTACTTATTCGATCAATCTCTTTGGCCGAACTGCTTAGTTACGGGGACGTAAAGACACCAACATCGTTTGTCAAACGATGTGGGGGTGGGAGGGACAAACATAAACATACAAACATAAATATTTACATATATATATATACGACGGACTTCTTTTAATTCCCGTCTACCAAATCTACTCACAAGGCTTTGGTCGACCCCACGCTATATCAGCAGACACTTGCCCAAGGTGCCACGCAATAGGGCTGAACCCGGAACCATGTGTTTGGGAAGCAAGCTTTTTACCACACTGCCACGCCCGCGCCTATATATATATATATATATATATATATATACATATATATATATATATATCAATAATAATAAGGGTAAAATTAATCAATTAAGAAGTAATCAATAATTTCACCAAGTAGAATTCGGTATGAAAAAAGGACCATTTCACGGCAAACTTAATTAATACTAATAAAAGGGTTCAGCAAAGATTTGCTTCACCACACACCGAAGTTTAGAAATAGCAGCCAAAAATCTTAGCTATTTCTTCTACTTTAAAAAGGGTCTCCCAGAGAAGCCAAAATATTTGAAGGTTATTCACACAGGCAGAGAGTAAAGCAACGAAAATCAATCAATATCTGGTCGGCGATTTGTTTCATGCAGAGAGCAGATCTCTCCAAGATGGAGAGGAGTACCAACGTCATATGTATCAGGCTTGATAATTGTTGAGAAACGTTCTCTCAGCATGAAACCAATGGTAGTCGTCTTAATCCATAAATAAACTATATGTTTGCCTCTGTGTGTGTGGTGTGTGTGTGTGTGCGTTTGTGTTATATAAATATTTGTGCGTATGTGTGTGTAAGTGTGTATGCACGCAAGCGATTGTGTATGAGAGTGTGAGCACTTATGTATCTGTATAAATGCGTTTGTATGAGTAAATAATTTTATTCGTAGGTGAGTGATAGATAGAAAAATCAGTAGATAAATAGACAGATTGTGAAAAAGGGAGAGAGTAAAGACAGAGTGTTCATATGAGGAGAGCCAGAAAGACAGAAAGACAAAGAGAGAGAATGTGAGAGCGGGAGATGTTGCGAGAACGATTGAGAGAGAGAGAGAGAGAGAGAGAGAGAGAGAGAGAGAAAGGGAGAGGGGGAGAGAGGAAAAGTGAGATGGATGTCTGTAATAATCCTTTCTAATATTGGCACAAGGCCCGAAATTTGGGAGAAGGGGATAGTCGATTACTGGCATATAATTTATCGACTCCAAAAGGACGAACGAATGGTAAAGTCGACCTCAGCGGAAATTGAACTCACAACGTTGCGACGGGCGAAATACCGCTAAGCATTTCGTCCTGTTCGCCGCCTTATGGCTATCAGGCAGTTCGGATGTCTGTAATAACGTACTTTTGTATTTCAATTAACGTCTTGTTCGTTTATTAAAAGATAATTATCTGGGAAATATTTAGTGCGCACATGCGCACGTGACAGAGTGAGTGAGAGAGAGAGAGAGAGAGAGAGAGAGAGGAGAGAGAGAGAGAGAGAGAGAGAGAGAGAGAGAGAGAGCTATTCTGACAAGCAAGTAACATTGGCAGCTAAGGGAGGCTAGAGAATAGGGATCAGGTGGCGTTAAGAGTGAAGAACGAACTAATACGCCAAGGAACGAAGCGAGCAAACGTCTAAGCCGATCACTGATGTTAATACGTCAACACCAGATGTTAGTAAAGATAGCAGGCAATACATGAGATACACACACACACACACACACACACACACACAATCATATGCATACACAGACAAGCACATATGTATATACAGAGAGAGAAGTATACATGTACATAGATATATACATTTAAGCGTATATAAATACAACATACATACATATATGCATGCACAGTCATATATATATATATATATATATATATATATATATATATATATATATATATATATATATATATATATATATACAGCATCCATACATACACGCATATACTTACTGCAAAACACATATTGACACAACGAATTATCATCATCATCATCATCCTCCTCATCATCATTATTATTATTATTATTATTATTATTAGCATCTTTCAATTCTGTTTCTATTTCTTGCCGAGTGTGTTCCTGACACCTAGGGCAGAGAAACGTACTGTATACATTGGCGGGCCATTAAAGCAAACACACCAGATTGTTAATTTACAAAGTCATGTGATAGAGAAAAAGGGAAAAGCAGAGAAAAAAAACCCGAATAAATAAAACGTCGAAAAGTAAACGAATAAAATAAAGGGGAAAAAAAGAGAGAGAACTCACAGCGACAATGCTGTTCTCAAAACGTGTGACATACCAGCTAAGACAATCTTCTGCACTGCGTGAATGGATGGTAAAGCCAAGGGTCATTCTTAAATAATTTTCACTTCCTTTTTATATCATTCCAAGTGCTCCTACAATCACTGGTATTGTAATCGTCTTGAGATGCCACATCTTCTTGATTTCGATTCGCACATCTTTATATTTTCCGAGCTTCTCAGATTCTTTTGGCAAGATATTATGGTCACAGGGTATGCTCAGACTTTATTTCTTTTGTCTTTCACAACACTATCTGGCTTGTTTGGGAAGTACATATTGGGAAGTCCCAAAGAATAGTTACTTTTTTTCCATCAGTTACAACCTCAGGATGATGCTTGTACCATTTGTCAGCGGTTTAGATTTTATAATACCGGCACATTATCCAATGTAGATATTGGCCAAATCTGTCATGTTTTGATTTCTACTCTACATCCAGATTATTATTATTATCTGGATGTAAGGTTATATTATTATTATTATTATTATTATTATTATTATTAAGGCGGCGAACTAGCAGAATCGTTAGCGCACTGGACGAAATGCTTAGCGGTACTTCGCCCGTCGCTACGTCTTGAGTTCAAATTCCGCCGAAGTCGACTTTACTTTTCGTCCTTTCGTAGTCGATAAATTAAGTACTAGTTGAACACTGGGGTCGATATAATTGGCTCATCCCCACCCCCAAAATTGCTGCCTCTTTATTATTATTATTATTATATTATTATTATTATTATTATTATTATTATTATTATTAAGTTGGCGAGCTTGGAAAATTCTTAACAGCATTTAGTCTGTCTTTATGGTCTGAGTTAAAACTCCGCCGAGACCAGCTTTGCCTTTAATCCTTTCGGGGCGAATGAAACAAGTACCATTTAAGTACCGGGGTCGATATAATCGTCCAGCACCCTACCCCAAAATATCTGGCCTGGTGTTTATAGTAGAAAGGATTATTATTTCTATTGTTAAAGGCAGGGTACTGGCTGAATCACTAACAAGCCGGACTAAATGCTTAGCAGCATTTTTCCGAACTGAAATTCCGTCGCACTTGATTTGCCTTTCATCTTTTTGAGGTCGAGAAAATGAGTACCAGTTGAGTACGACTTAGCACCTCCTGCGAAATTGCTGGCCTTGTGCCAAAATTTGAAACCATTATTATCATTGTTGTTGTTGTTTTTAAGGCAACGAGCTTGAAGAATCGTTAGCACGTGGGAGAAAATGGTTAGCAGCATTCTTCTGACTCCTTACGTTCTGAACTCAAGTTCCGCTAAGGTGGACTTTCCATTTTATCTTTTCGAGGTCGATAAGTAATGTACCTGCTGAGCGCGACACAAACACAAAGCACCCAATCACACACACACACACACACACACACACACAACACAGAAAGAGAGAGAGAAAAACACACACACACACACACACATACACATATATATGTATATATGTGTGTGTGTGTAAATGCATGTATTTGTGTCTGTATGTGTTTATCCCATCATCGCAACCGATCGACAACCGGTGTTGGTTATCTTACGTCCCCGTAACGCATTGGTTCCTCAAAAGTTTGTGATAGAATGATTACCCGACTTTAAGATAAATAGTGGGGCGGGGTCTCTCTGTTCAACTTAACCCTTCAAGGTGGTGCCCCAGCGTGGCCGCGCTTTGTTGACTGAAACAAGTAAAGGATGAAAGGTAAAAGTTATTCCTTGGCCAAGACTCTAATACTTTCATGTTATTGACAAGAATACTCCCGACAGTCAATTGTACGAATTAACCATTTGAATTGACATCGGTTGAAATAACGTTTTGTGATCTTTGCCCGGTTGCGTGTCGTTAGCTGCTTTCATTCTTGTATTATTGAAAACCAGAATTGATTGTGTATATTTCTTTACGCACTTACTCCAAGTGTAATAAATTTAGTTGGCTTAATTCACAATGTAAAATTGTGCATAGATTAATTTAGTCTAAATTGCCATAAGACCTACCTTTGATGGACAAGACACTCTATAAACCTTTAGAACTAGAAATGAACAGAGATCATCAGAATAATTGTTCATAAGCTCTAAGATCTGCTGTGCTACCAATTATGGCTTCAAAGACGTCACGAAAGAGATTGGATATTGGTTATATATATCTATCTATTCGTCTATCAGTCTATCATCACTCTATTGTCTCAATCGCTCCCTCTTCATACACACACACACATATATATATATATATACACATACATACACACTACATACACGCAGGCACATATATACTTGTACACACACACACACATGCATATTACAAATATATTAAACTAATACAGCATTTGTTAAAACTTGTCCCTTCCGTGCTGTCATACACACGTATATAATGTGATATCTTTTCTACTATGGACACAAGGCCTGAAATTTAGCAGAGTTGGGATAGTCGATTATATCGACCCCAGTGCGTAACTGGTACTTAACTTATCGACTCCGAACGAATGAAAGGCGAAGTCGACCTCGGTGGAATTTGAACTCAGAACGTAGCGGCAGACTAAATGGCGCTAAGCATTTCGTACGGCGTGCTAACGATTCTGCTAGTTCACCGTCTTTATAATATGATATAATACAAACACACACACACACACACACACACACACACACACACACACACACACACACACACACACACACACACACACACTCACACACACACACACACACGATTGTATGTAAGTTTGTATATACGCCTGGAGGCACATGGCCTAGTGGTTAGAGCAGCGGGCTCGAGGCCGAGGGACCGCGGGTTCAAATCTCAGACCGGGTGATGTGTCTGTTTATGAACGAAACACCTAAGCTCCACGCGGCTTCGGCAGAAGTATTGGCGAACTTCTGACTCTTTCACCACAACTTTTTATCACTCTTTCCTCCTGCATCTTGTAGCTCACCTGCGACGGACCGGCATCCCGTCCAGGTGGGGAACCTATGCGCCAAGGAAACCGGGAAACCGGCCCTTATGAGCCAGGCATGGGTCGAGAAGAAACAAACAATGTATATACGCACATTCATGGAACTAACACTAAATATATCGTCATAAAAATAAAGGATAAGTGAGGATTCGTTGCATGGTTGAAATTCACAAAGCAATCAAATCCCCCCTTCACCAAATTAAGAAAATAAATGATTAAAAGAAAAATGTCACAAGAATGGTGGTGAAAAATTATGATCCGAGTTAAATTTAATAAGTTTTTGTTAGGAAGTTCAATGATTAATGTTTGCTGAAGAAGTTTAAATTTAAAGCCATAAGGTTTTAGAACATATTGCATTGTATTTGTCATTCAAGGTGTGATGTACAGCTTTTCTAGAAGTCGTTAATAAATGACAATAAGTATAACGAAGGCGTGCATTAATGAAAATGAATGTAGCGAATATATATATATATATATATATTGAGCAGATGGTAAGATGAAGATAATGGAAACAGCGATCTTAACACCATTGAAACGACCATTGCGTGATTGAATTATTAAATTATTAATTTTTCAAATCAGCGTAATAGAAACAGAAGTGATAGCGTGTGAAAGTTTTAGCTTTAAAATATGTCGCCAAGTGTTAAAACGAGAAGAAGCTGTATATTAAACATGACAACATGTTCTGCAATTTTCAAGCCTCACAGGAATCCTAAAGGATTTGGTTCTTCCCTGTGAAAGAAAGACACAGCGTTAGAATGCTGGTGAAAAAAAAAAAAAAGAAAGAAAACGTGTTGCTGCATTTGTGTCGGGTCTTGCCTTCTAAGTTCAAATCCCACTGCGATTTTGACTGTCTTTTATCTTTCTAGTGGAAGCGCGTGGCTTAGTCGTTAGGGTGTTGAACTCATAGCAATGTTGTGGTTTCGATTCCTGGACCGGGCGATGCCTTGTGTCTCTTGAGCAAAACACTTAATTTTAACGTAGCTCCAGTCCACTCAGCTGGCAAAAATGAGTAATCCTTCGATGGACCGGCGTCCCGTTTGGGTGGGGAATTTCTAGACCACTGAAACTGGGAACCGGCCCTTATGAGCCAGGTATGGCTCGAGAAGGAACATTTTTTCAATTTTTTAAAAATCTTTCTAGGATCGATACCATAAAGTGCTTGTCCAATATATTGCGTTAGAATATGGTGGTGGTGGGGGTGGGGGGAATGCGTTGCGGTACATATGCCAGCTTGTTAGGTTTTGCGTTCTCATTCCGCCGTGGTTTATATAAGCATTTCTTGAATATGGTCACAGACGATGACCGTATTTCTTAGATATTTACCAATTTCTTACAGCAATGCATTCTTTACAAGAAATATCTAAAAGTTTCTCACAGCATGGTCCCCTTTCCTTAACTATTACTTTCCTTCTTTCTTTCCTTCCTCCTTTCTTTCTTTTTTCTTTCTCTTTTTCTCTCTTTCTTTCTCTTTTTCTCTCTTTCTTTCTCTTTTTCTCTCTTTCTTTCTCTTTTTCTCTCTTTCTTTCTCTTTTTCTCTCTTTCTTTCTCTATTTCTTTCTTTCTTTCTTTCTTTCTTTCTTTCTTTCTTTCATCCGTATTCAAATACAAGGGGCATTTTCCTTGTTTCTGCTTGTCTCTGTATCTCTTGTTTACTTATGTGGGTAGTAGTAGGATGTTAAATGAGAGATCGCAGTTCGAATCTCAGATGTGTGTGTTTATGAGCGAATTTCTGCTGACTCTTTGGCACAACTTTCTCTCACGCATCCCTCCTGCATCTTGCAGCTCACCTGCGACGGATCGGCGTCCTGTCCAGGTGGGGAACCTATACGCCAAGGAAACCGGGAAACCGGCCCTATGAGCCAGGCATTGCTCGAGAAGGAACAAACATGTATGTATGTATGTATGTATGTATGTATGTATGTATGTATGTATGTATGTATGTACGTACTTATGTATGTATGTTTGTATTTATGTATGTATGTATGTATGTATGTATGTATGTATATATGTATGTATGGCACATGTACATATACGCCTACATATGCACATGTATAAATACGTGTGTGTATATATTAATATATAAACCTGCGAATGCATTTTAAATTCATTTATCAGAATATTTCCCAAGCTACAGAAATACTTGTAACTGTAGATAATAAATTCAACCTACGCGAAAATAACTACTGTATATGGAATTTTAAGGAAATTTGATCGAAACACGGTCTTAGGCTAGATTAAATTTATGCCAAACATTTTAAATACTCTTTACTATTTAAGAAAAGAGAAAGATCAATGTATAAGTTTCATGTCGAGGGTTCTTGTAACATCGAAATTATCCGAAGAATTTCTCTAACGTAACAAATTTGGGACACGTTTGTCTCAGTCGTTTTGTTTTGGCTGAACTGACGAAAGATTCTTGGAACAAAAACAGAAGTCGTACATTATATTGCGTCTGTGACAGTGAAATATACGGACATTTCCGTTGTATTTTCGCATGCATGGACATACGAAAAGAGCCGTTTTCTCCGGTTCTCACATGTGTACGCCGTTGACATGCCGTCATAATCAAACGTCATGGGGTTTTCATTGATCACCGATATGCGAAACAGAATGATTTTGATTAGATCTCTGAAGTTGGTAAAACTTCCTCGATACAACTTTCTTGCAACACACCTCCCAAACCGATCACTGAAGCTCTCACCTTTTATTGAAGTTACCAGAGATCATCGACGTGCGGGCTCAAGGAAGATACATTAAGTAAGTTTTATTGTTGTAAGATCGATGTTGTTATCAGCAACATTGATTTTCAGTAGAGTTGCTGGACTGGGGTTGCCTACTTTGAACTTTTACTTGTTTTAGTCACTTGACTACGGCCATGCTGGGGCACCAACTTGAAGTATTTTTAGTTGAATGAATCGACTTCAGTACTTAATTTTTACTTTCTTTTGTTGCTAAACTTGGTCCTTATTGTATCAGGTTCTCTTGCCGAACCGCTATTACTGCAGGGTCGGCATGAGGCTATAGTAGAAGAGAGCCAAAATGTTACGCAATTAGGCTGGACCCGGATCCATGTGATTGGGAAGCAAATATCTTACCGCTCTACAACATCAGAACCTATATTAATTCACTTATATTCCATTCTTATTCAGATATTCATGTAGCTGTTGATAAATTTCGTTTAATTGTGTATGTTTTTCCCTATTTCGATCTTATCTTCGGTTGTGGTCCTTATGGTGTAAGGCCCGTTCATTGTTTAGAATGAGTCATGGTCCAGTTTTAAGTGTTTCTATTGTCTTTCATCTAATTTTTCGGTTAAAGTATCCTAAGGATCTTACAACGTATTCGTCCGTGATTCAGATTTTAGTTTGTTATCAGTGTCAGTTTATCAGCAACTTATTACAGGATTTATTGGGTCTGTTATTAATTAGTACCTTCGTAACATACGTATTCTTTCTGCAACCATCGTATTGTTTATCTCATCATAAATATTTTTCATTCTGGTGCAATGCCATCAATTTTGAAAGGAGGGGAAATAAATTACGTCGTCACTAGTGCTCAACAGATATTTATTTTAGAAAATTACTATTCTTTAAATCTCACAACGTGAGATATTCAGCAACAGTACTTTGTAGTAAAGATTGTTTGCCAACATAACATGGCAGCCCTGGTTTAGGACTAATGTTGCTGTAATTTAGTCCCAGGAGACGTCGTCTCCAGCCGAAAAATTATTCTGTGCTGATGAAGGGAAATAACCC
The DNA here is from genome assembly GCF_006345805.1 of Octopus sinensis. NCBI lineage: Eukaryota > Metazoa > Mollusca > Cephalopoda > Octopoda > Octopodidae > Octopus > Octopus sinensis. Next base: position 12,742,921 of record NC_043004.1, read on the forward strand.
AGAAATCGCGATACACAGTTATTGTTTTGGAGCTGAGTGGGGATGCTAGATTCCCTTGGTCGAAAATATAAGGACACAGATCGTGTCGTATAGCCAGCTGGAGACGATGTCTCCTGGGACAAAATTACATCAATATTAGTCCTAAACCAGGACTGCCATGTTATGTTGGCAAACAATTTTTACTACAGGTATTTATTTATCGACTCGAAAATGATAAAAAGTAACGTCAACATCGGTGGCATTTAAACTCAGAATGTAAAGTGCAGAAATAATCTTTAGCATAATTCGAGGTAGATTTGGTAGACATCACTAATAGGTCTGAAGATCACTTTGATAGATCGGCTCCACTGGTTCGATGCTGGAAGATAGTTGTTGCCATTGTTTAGCTTCAGGTCAACCTAGACACGATAATTGCTCAATTTTTACAAACGTGCAAGGAACCCAGATACGCATTATCGAACATATCGTTTTTTTTTTATGCAACACCGTAAGGGTAAATCTAAAGAGACTTGGTTGCTATATCTAACAAATTAATCTATCATATCAAGAGGCTTTCTTTTGGCTTGAGACTGTAAGATCATCACGTCATAATGTTATGTATAGCTGACCCCCATAAAAACCAGACATATGGATATAAAAAGAGAATAAAAAAAGAAAGAAAAAGGCAATGAAAAGATGAAACAAAATGGCGTAGTTCAAAATGTCTTTAATGCTGAAACATTTTGTTAAATTTTATTAGCGAAGCTTTTGTTAAGATATCAGATCAGTAGACTTGGAAATTACATCTTTCCGGATTCACTGTTTGTAGGTTAGGACTTCTTTCTTTTTTTAAGATTAGGCTTTAATTACTTAGCCAGCAGTAAATGACACCTTATACTACTGTCCTCTCGCCTTGCACAGTCACCGTCTGGCATGCGTTAGCGTATAAACACTATGGCTATTATAGCACTTCCGGAATTATTTATTTTCTCTACAATATAACTTGAATGAGTTAATTTTTTCCTTTATGTAACTTTAGATAGTTTCTCCATCGCACCCCGCTCCTACACATACGGATATCAGCAGAATTATGTATATATATGTGTATATATATATATATAATATATATATATATATATATATATTATATATATATAATATATACATATATATATATATATATATATATATATATATTATATATATATAATATATATATATATATATATATATATATATATATATATATATATATATATATATATATATAAATATATGTATGTATGTATGCAAGTGTGTACGTGTGTGTGTGTATGTGCACACGCGAACACGCACTCAGTCGCAAAGATCAAGAAACGAACGTACATATATTTATTTATAAATATATATGTATATATGAGTGTCTGTTTTTGTGCATACATACATTACATATATATATATACACATAAATGAGTATATACATATATATATATATACATATATATATATATATATAATATACATATATATATTATAATACATATATATATATATATATATATTATATATATATATATACAATTACACACACACATATATAAAATTAATATAACCCAATATATTTATATATATTATATACAATTACACACACACATATATAAAATTAATATAACCCTATATGTATATATATATATATATATATATATATATATATACATATATATATATATATACATATATATATATATGTATATATATATATATTCATATCTATATGTACATATATATATATATATTATAATATATATATATATATATGTACAGACACAAGCACATATACATTACTATACATTCTAACACACACACACACACCATTGTACACTTTAGAAGTAAGTATATTACCGTATCCTTTTGTTAACAGTAAAAAGAAAATGAAAAAGTCTGGCTGTTTCGTGACAAACACTTGTAGACGAATTCACTATTATATATTAGCGGTTTTCTTTATGTATTGTTTGGTTGTATTAATGATACTTTCATCTGTCTTGTTCTTATGAACTGTAGCTACATATCAGAGACGTATTAAGCTGTGTCTTGGGACCAATTCATGTTCATCTAAATACTCGTATCTGGCGGATTGTATACGAGCAGCGTGTACGCTGTAAGATATCTTAGAAGAGGAGTTACAATGGCTATAATGTTTCAAGGAAACAAATTTACAACTTTTGTTAGATCGTTTCAAAAATATGTTTGTTAGATCAATTTGCAACACCATGAACTGGAGACAAATAAATAAAATTATATGTATATAAACTCATCGCAATCACTTCTGCAAGGATGCTTAACGATAGTTTTCTCAAGTGCAATATACCGCTGGCAATCTGTCTCAACGTTCATATTGTGATGTTGCCGGTAAAAGTTTTTTTTTGTGGTTTATTACAAAAATGTTGGGTGTTACTTAAAGCAGAAGACATTGGTGGTATTAAGATACTTATATTTTCCCCTTAGTTTATTCCGTAGTTGTCGATCCGGGAAACAGGAAAGCATGAGTAGGCTGACAACATATTTTGCATATTTGACCCCCGCGAAAAAAAGATAGAAAGGGGGAAAATTGATACTACGATTCCTGAAGAAGTCATTGTTGAGAGCGTCACGCCATCTTTATTTTGTACTCTCTCGCACATGCCTCATTTGCTATTATTTGATTTTTGATGGAAGTCCCTCGTAATCAGAGGAAGACGGTTCAGCAGTTTCCTGCTGAACAATCTGCGGAGGTGGTGTTGCACATTAACTCACTTCCACCATCAAAACGACATTGCCTGAACACGTAAATGGTGTACCACGTGTGAGATGTCGAATTGAGCGCAGGACAATGCGAGAGGAAGTATGTTTTGCAAGAACAGAACGGACTACCCAGTCCAGGAACTGATCGTGATCGTAATTACAACACCTTAACTTCTAGGCCAAATGCTCTTGATTGCCAATTTAACATCAACATAAAGTAGCATTACGAGGCCAGTAAAGGCGAAAATATAAATGGTTAATGGAACTAAGT
>NC_043004.1:12750930-12788430 GCF_006345805.1 Octopus sinensis
GTGACGACATTTTAGGACAGCTGCTAATCACGTGTAATGTCTTTCACAGAAACATGACGTAGCCTACCTATGCGGTTTCACCTTGGTATTACAAGAGCATTACTGTCTCTCCTGTTCATGATATACTTTGTGGCAATCTCATTTTCCTGGATTGCAAACGCATAGCCTTCACAATGTGATGTGATGTAGAGATCTCCTACCCAAGATAAGCTGCACTTCGTGTCAGTTCTACTGTCTTCTTCAAGATTCAGCGTAACATACCCATGCATGGTCTTTATTTTTGTATGCTGAATGCTTTTCATCCAGGCCTTCTCTAAGGTAAGAGAGCCCAGCTGTTTTGGGGCTGTATAAGAGATCATCAGGAAAAGAGTGTTTCTTGAGGAGTTCAGCGCCAGCTCGTACAATGTTACTCACTTCACTTTTCAGAACTACTTTAATATATTTATTTTTGCTGCTGTTGTTTAGCAGGTGTTGCCTGAGTGATACTATACGGCATTCGAAGGCCGTCTGCACTGATCTCAAGCCTCTACCACCTTCATTTCTTGTTAGGTAGAGCCTGTCAACATCAATAGTTCTGTGGAAGTTTCCAGTTCTTGTCAGGAATTTGCGGGTTTTTATATCTACGGAGTGGATTTCCTCTACAGACCAATCAGGTATCCCAAATTTGGGGATTAGTACTGGTATTGCAAATGCATTGTTGTCAAAAAGAGAGTTCCGACTGCCATGTTTTCCTAAGTCTGGTGTAATATTTTCGGGTCACTCTGTCTTAATTCACATTTTCGATTCATTTTCGTCTATGCCTAGGTACTTGTAACATTCTTTGTGTGGAATGGGAGAGATAGAGAGAGACCATTGATGCACAGGTTTTGGGTTTGGGAGACTGACTTACCTCGTTCTATGAACATTTCTTTTGACCAAATTCGATAACTATATCAGCTGAAAATGTTATTAATTGCAGTTCTTTTTTGGCATTGTTAACACTTTTAGCATAAATCTTCAGGTCGTCTACAAAGAAATTATGGGTTACATTGATATTTCTAGCAGTTGAAGATCCTAGCATGAAACCACTTGATTTTTGCAGTTCGAACTAGCCGGTCGATTTCTATTTCTGAAAATCCCAGTTTATCCAAATTCTCCTTTAAGCAATTACTAACAAAACCTAGTGCTCCAATTATTATTGGTATGAATATAAATTCATAGTCTGGATATAGAAGCTGAAGTTTTCGAAGCAGTTATCAATAGATATCCTCTTTTCTTTAATTTTCAAATATGTATGTATGTATGTATGTATGTATGTATGTATGTATGTATGTATGTATGTATGTATGTTATTGTTCAGTTTATTTCAAGATTTCTTGCCAATAAAGAGCAGTTTTCTAGCCTAAATTCAAAGCTGTTTCATTGGAATTTCAACATCAACATCAAGGTATTTTTGTTTATATGTATGTATATATGTACATGATCAGATTTATATATCTTGATATATGTATGCACTCTCATTAATATAGTTGCATATCTAGACATGCTCATATATATGTAAAGGATAAACTTCTAGAAAGTTTTACAGATTTTTTTTTACAGTTCCAGTGATGGATTCGATCAGTAGTCTTCGAATTAGCTTTCTCCTTTCTAGTTTTGAGAAGCCTAATTTCTTAAGATTGTTATTTAGGTAGTGTGTTACATATCCCAGGACTGCAATAATTACAGGTAAATTATGGATAAAGTAACTGCAGATTTCTCAGTAGTTCACCGTAGGTGTTCTCTTTGTCACAGATTTTCAGCTTTATATTAACATCTACTGGGAAGCTAATTCCCACAACTGTGCACAGTTTCTCTTCTCTATCGCAAATCATTATATCAGGTATGTTGTACTTACATTTTATGTATGTGTGTATGGACTTGTTATGAAAGACATTTTAAATTCTTAGAAAACTTCTACTAAAAATACCTTCATCGCATTTTAAACATTAAATGGAGTTCTTTTTACCCCAAACACAGTTGTCTCTGCATCTGCATGCATCAGCTCAATTAAAGCTATGATTTTGAAGAACCAAGTGTTCGAATGGCGGATGAACGCATGCCAAAACAGCTGTTTTATGGTGAGCTTGCAGAAGGGAAACGCTATCGGTGTAAACCTAAAAAGAGATTTAAGGACGGCATAAGGACTACTATGAAGTCACTTGGAATGGATCCAGAAGACAAAGAAACCCTTGCTTCGGATCGAGCTGGATGGCGATCAAAAGTGTGAAGTTGAAGAGAACCAGGATAACGCATGTAAGACTCGAAAGAGATCTAAGAGAGAATGCTACGATTGAGAAGGTGAATGACAATGACCTTTTTGTGTGCACAGTTTGTGATAGACCATGCCTTTCTTTTGCTGGGCTCAAATCTCATTTGCGAACCCATGGAATACGAACCTTCACCAAATTTTCTGCTTACATGTCTGTGCACACCTTTGAATACTGTGTATGCCAGAACGTTTGCAAATCTAACGGAGGCCTCAAAAGACATTTTAAGATCCACAAAGTTTAGAACTTATCTACAGCTCTTGGTGGTTCAAATCGGATGTGCTATCTATGTGGGTGTCTTTTCAGAATATTGTCTGGTTTAAAAAGCCACAACAGGTGCCATGATGTTTCTAAGGTGTAAGTACAAGAGGTGGTCAAACTCTGCATAAGGAGTAGACAACCACCATGTATGTATGTATGTATGTATGTATGTATGTATGTATGTATGTATGTATGTATGTATGTATGTATGTATATGTGTGACAGTATGTTGTCTTTTGTGTTTGTACACATATAGACATATGTGTTTGTACATTCAAGTCCTTAGTTACGATCAGGTGAGAGTAGCAGAACCTTACAAATCACTGGCCAAAACTCCATGTTTGCTGAATGTAGAACAGCAGGTCAATGAAACACTCTTTCTAACGTTTCTGTTGTGGAGCCACTACATGATTATTTGACATGGTGGAAATAGCAGCCAAATGTTGCTAACATCATACTCCATCGGCTTAAAATGATGAAGGACAGAATGGATAATGCATACCTAAATATCCTTAAAAAAGGCTGGAAGGTCACGGCTGAAATTGTATATAAAGTTTTAAAATAATGATTGTAACATTTGGCAGAAGGCCAACAAGTTAGGGAAAGGGTTTGGTCGATTGCCTTGACCCCAATATTCCACTTGTACTTATTTTATCGATTTCGAAAGGATGAAAGGCAAAGTCATCTTCGGCGGCCGGCTTGCTAAAGATTCTAACAGCTCGCAGTCTTTATGAATATAGAAATGATAGCAATTAAATACAATTAGTTTGAAAAACCCTTTGGGGAAAATCGATGGTTATTCGTAGAAGTCGAACGCACATCTACTATAAACACGACAGGCGTTCTACCTATCATGTCTTCAGATGTGGGTTTGTGACCAACGGCAGCCTTCGGCTTTCTCTGTCCCAAAGGGCTTTAAATTCACTATTTATATGCTCTTAGTTTTAGCTTTATATATACCTCGAAAACAAATTCGAAAAGAAGAATTATTCCACGTCCTCTCCAAGGCTTATAAATTCTTATGACGTCAATTCCTTGTCCTGATATATATGCTGAATCAATTAAGACTGTTAAACACCCGTTTTGCAGCTCAGAGAAAAGGTGAATATGGTGATTCAAACTGTTAAAAATAGAAACCTAATCGCCCTCAAATCTGATATTGGCGTGTTGATAAAGACACCAATATAAGATTCTGTTGGATAATTATATAGTTCTAGATATCCAAAAGATGAGAGTTGGCATGATTCGGTAAAAGGCAGCTTTTATCTTTGTGTTCTATTTCAAGAATAAGATTTCTGTAAACAGGCAAATACAAAACAAATATTTCCTAATTAAGAAAGGGTGTTGGTTGAAAAATCAGACATTTCTAAAATGTTCCATTTTATTTTACATAAAAAACTTCTGCTGCAAACAGATACCGTTTACTCAAAATTGAAGTGAAACCCACAACCGAATACTTCGCATATATCTGATTCTATACTGTTGCTACAGATCACACCCAAAAGAGATCTATTCGAATGATCGACAAACGCGTAAACATATTCACGCCATTTCTCAACATTCTCTCTGTTTTCTCTTTCTGTTTATTCTACCCGTGAGATATCTTAAGCCCTTCGATCCATAAGGATCATAGGCCATCTGTTACTTTTCCCCACTGCACTCGACTCCGGACTGTCTTTTCTACTTCTCTCCAGTTCGTTTTCTGGTTTTTCAGCTCTGCCCACTACCCCATCGCCAGCTGTTTGTAGGGTGTCCTTCCGGACTTTGCTGCACCATGTCAAACGCTTCCCTGGGTAGAAGTCCGCCCTCTTCCAGGTTTTGTTGGCACCCGAATTGTAATCGATACTCCAGTAACTTTGCTTTCTTTCTAGGTATAAGTTTTGCAAAGCCAAATATTTCTGGGAAGAGATGGTCCATACAAGTCTGGCCTCGAGCGTTTGGCTTGTTCATTATGCGAGACCCTTCTAGGACCTTGTACTCCACTGGCATAGGTCTTAGGATCATTAAGGCTTACAAACCACCACAGCTACAAAGACTAGACCTCATCGGATATAGTCAGTTAATACCCACCTCTAGTGAAGCTCATCCAAGGCATCAGTGGATCCTCTCTTTATGCATACTATATCTTCCGCATCCACGATAGGTTCGACACTATATAATTTTTTCCATCCTTAATTTTTTGAACATGATTTTCTGGTAGATATTTAATATATTTTTTATGTGACTTACTCAGTCCTACAAATACGGTCATATCCATATAGTTCATTTCGAACAGGTGAGGACTATCTCTAGAACTGCCAGTGTTTTCGGAAATTACCCATAATCCCCAACTTGAAGGCTCATCAGACGAGATTACTCTCTCCCCGTTGATGCTTAGAATCGTTCACATCATCCACTAATCCTCTATAGAACGCTACACTTAACTTTTCGCAGGCCTTATTGCCCATCTAACGGAATGCAATATCTACCTGACAAAATTCAGATACTAAGCGCCTCGTTTTGGCTTGCGATAGATGCAGGATTGCAGTTTGGTCAAAACCACGAAAAGTTGAGAGATAGGTCACTCATCTGTTCACCATCGTATTCGTAGTTGCGGTCGACGAATAATCTTTGTAAATGTGTCAGTCTCTGAGCACGACTGGACTTCATCATCCACGAAATTATAATCGATAGCACATGGATCAAACAAGTGGAACGTGTAGTCCTATTGGATACCATCAAGATACTTCAAATACAATGGATAAAAACCACAGGCAGCATATTTCCTATAATTATTTCTTAATGCTATGAAGTATCCACTACAAATGTCTTAATGATAGAAATAGCACCAAAACTCATACTAAAAGTAACACTAAAATAACACAGGAACCGGAACTCCCTCATCCCTCTCTTCCCACTGCATAGCACAAACTTCAATGTAAATCACTCTTCTTACAATCAATATTTAACACACTTTCAGAGCACAATAAGAGGAGCCAAGGAGGGAGCCTCCGTTTAGTCTTTCGATCTGCTAGAAATAGCAACCAAATCTCTCTAAATCACATCTTACCGTTTTAAAGGAAAATATTCTGGATAATATAATCGTAGGTTCTTTGCACAGAGACGAAAAGATTGGAGTATCTTTAATCACAGGTTCGCTCGGTCAGCATTGAGGTGGAGATAAACGTCAACAAAAGAAAGGAAACCTTATATGGACGTTTGATCTGGTAAAAACGATAAAGTTTCTCTTCAAACCGCAACCTGACTGGTGTCTTAAGAAAAAGAACACATCGGATGCTGTAACTCGGGGTGCACTAAAACTGAAAAAAGAGAAAAAAAGTGAAAAAGAAGGAACCCAAAATATAGATGAAATGGTCATCTGCGGAACGTCTTTGATCGAAGGACAGCCGAAGTAAAGTTGATTAGGAGATGAATAACTAATAACAACAACAACAATAAAGTTGCACCCAATGGTGCAAGTGAAAAGTTCGTACGAAACTATAGAAAACACATAGGGAAAATAATTTAATTATATATGTTTCAATTATGATTCAGAACAAACTGTTGGAGTTGAATCTTCGTTCGCTTCTTCTTCAAAGTTTCGATCACCGCCACAGCTGTTATTGTGAAAGTTATGATGGACGCAGTTCTGATGACTATATTTGGAAGGAAATCAAAAATATATCAATATCGCTTAATTGATTTTGTGTTTGATCATGCACCTATGTCTAATGTACTGTGAGAGTTAGCTGAGTAATAGATAGATGTGGATTTTGAAAGCATTTAAACAGTAGGTTTAATTCTACTGTACATTGGGAATTTTCTAATTACGATTAATTCAAGTGATTTTCTTGTCACCGTTTAGAATTTCAATGAAAAGTGGAATAGAGTGTCTTGGGAAACATTTAATTGCTGCATCAATTCTGTTCTATTATGCCTTATTTGATATCAGTCAATAACCTGTGGCCATGCTGGGGCACAACTGGAAGCATTTTAGCCGATTATATCGAATGCAGTATTTTGACTAATATATATCGATGTTGTGATGGATAAAAAGCAGTGGGCCATGATGTAACGGGAGATGACTCGGATGGGAATATAGATTTTTGCAAGGAACAGTTTTGCTCAACTAATTTCCTTCCCCATCCACACCTATAAAGTACACTCACATATATATGTGTGTGTGTGTGCGCGCGCGTGTGTGGGTGTGTGTGTGTGTGTGTGTAATAATGAAGGCAGCTATACGCAATGTGAAATCAAAAAGAAAAAAATCAATTGTCACTAATTGTGATTGAGGGAACCCACTGGCACCCATATTACTAGAAATAAGAGTTAAAACACCTTAGAGCCGCAAGCAAGCATACTTTCATATACTGATACGGAAGATAGATAGATAGATAGATAGATAGATAGATAGATAGATAGATAGATAGATAGATAGATAGAGAGAGAGAGAGAGAGAAAGAGAGAGAGAGAGAGAGAGAGGAAGAGAGAGAGAGAGAGAGTGAGTGAGAGATGTGGCAAGTAGCTTCCTTACCAATCACATAGTTCCGGGTTCAGTCCCACTGCTTGGCACCTTGGGTAAGTGTCTTCTACTAGAGCCTCGGGTCGACCAAAGCCTTGTGAGTGGATTTAGTCGACGGAAACTGAAAGAAGCCAGTAGTATATATGTATATATATGCGCGCGCGCGCGTGTGTGTGTGTGTGTTTGTGTCTGCGTTTGTCTCTCCAGCATCGCTGGACAACGGATGGTGCTGTGTTTACGTCATTGTAACCTAGCGGGTCGGCAAAAGAGACCAATAGAATAAGAATTAAGCATCCAAAAAATATGTCCTGGGGTCGATTTCGATTTGCTCGACTAAAGGCGGTGCTCCAGCATGGCCACAGTCAAATGACTGAAATAAGTAAGAGAGAGTAAATAAGATATAATATATACATTTACATGTGGAAATTACCTTTTGCAATCTTTTAATTTTGTTCACACGGACATTTGTTTTTGCCCGTGCTTGTTGCTGTTCGAAGTCCTCTCTGCGTTAACCCTATTTATTTTTCAGATTAACGCGATTAAGGGTTTACATCATTGAATGCGTCCTTCGTTGTTTACGAGCGTGGTTCGAAGAAATTTTGGAATTATTTCCAGCACATCTTGTGACCACGTTAAGGCTACTCGTGGATCGTGCATATGGGTTGTTGTGTGTGGTCTGGTTTCACTTTGATGCGTGGTCTGGTACTACTTCTTTCCAATGGGCAAAACCGAGCGCGCTTAAGATGTTAGAAATGTACTTGTTTCAACTTCGCTGAAGTCAAGACCATCATGTTGCTTTCCTTATTGCTTTCGGAAGTTTATCTTGGATTTTTCAATGATCCTAGAAAAGCTATAGAGTAGTGTTTTGTTTCTCACAAAATTGTGGTACTACAGAGCATTCAGGAACAAAAAAAAATCCAAACTCTCAAACAAAATCCTGTACTAATATGATTGCGCTTTAGAGCACGTGCAAGCTTACATTTGAAATGATCATTCGAAATTAAGATTCCTATTAAAGTTAACTCCTGCTGTTCCAAAATATAGCTTAACCAAATTGTAACTAATCAAAAATATAAAGAGATAGAAAGATGTTAAAGCTTATTTAACGTAGCTTATAGCTAGTGTTTTATTCTATGGTTAGCTTGTTAAAGATATATATTTTCCTTGGTGAATAATGCATCGATGTTTTCAATTGACTGTGAAACAAACTGTGCAGAAGCCAATTTTAATATGTTCACTTAATCTGTATTATGATTTATCACTCCTTATATAAACACGTGCAAACACACTATACATCATGCAAATACATATACATACTTACATGCATAAATATAAATATAAATATAAATACACACACACACACATATATATATATATATGTATGCATATGTATATAAGCGTGAGTATGATTTTGCATGTAAATATGCATATAAGTATATATATATATATATACATATATATATTATATTAAATTGTAAGTTTGGTTTTACTCCCTAATATTTTATTATATATATATATATATATATATAATATATATAATATATATAATATATATATAATATAGTGAGAAAGATAGATAGTTAGATAAACACAGATATATGTATACATACGTGTATATGTGTATGTATATATATATACACACACGCAAACACACACACACTGACACTTTTACCAAATTTGATGTATTTGGTTCAAACTTGATGCCAGCATTACTTAGGACTCATGGGATCTTTGAATGCTTTAAGTTCTCCAAAAAACGAAAAAAAAGAAAAATCGATGAGTGGGAAAAATCGATAAACCGATTCCTTATGGTATTATCCAATCAAGTTATCTGCAACTCATTTTCAGCCAACGTAATTTCGCCCAAATTTGACGTCGGTGTTACTTAGTTTGGTTTGAAATAAAGAACTTGATTAGCTTAATAATCCTAACTTAATCCTGTACAAAGCCGGGCTATACTGCTATTTTTACCAATGTTATACTAATAATATTGCATTCAGAGAGATATACAGAATTTGGGAGGCCCTGAAATGTTCAGCCACATTGAGATATTTAGGTGTGCATGTTTGCATGGGTTGATGAGATGCTTAGTAAAATTGCTATAACTTGTGTTTCGAATGCGTTGGCCGAGTCGTTAACGAGTCGGACAAAATGCCTAACAGCATTTTTGTCCCCAACTCCTTATATTCTGAGTTCATATACTTATTTCTTTACTACCCACAAGGGGCTAAACACAGAGGAGACAAACAAGGGCAGACAAACGGATTAAGTCGATTACATCGACTCTAGTGCGTAACTGTTACTTAATTAATCGACCCCGAAAGGATGAAAGGCAAAGTCAACCTCGGCGGAATTTGAACTCAGAACGTAACGGCAGATGAAATACGGCTACGCATTTCGTCCGGCGTGCTAAAGATTCTGCCAGCTCGCCGCTGAAGTCGCATTTATCTTTCATCCTTTCGGTGTCGATAAAGTACTAGTGAAATTATGGGGTAGATGTAATCTACTCACCCCCTCCCTGAAAACTGCAATCCTTGCGTCAAAATTTGAAATCGACGTATGTGGTGTGATATTTGTATCACTGAAGGAGACTTCGTCAAAAGACAACATTCCCTATCTTAGCTTCATCACCTGTACATCACGCCCAAACACTTTCTAAAGTTATTTATGTGGGAAAATATTTGGGCGATAATTACACTACAGTTTATTTTCCTTTGACATGTAAAACACTGAGTTTGTAAACCTATCTGGGAATGTCTGCATCTAGTTGTTCTTATCAAGGCAGAAAACAAACAAACAGTGAGAAATGAAGCAAAAGAAAAACAACAACAGCACAAAATAGGTAAATGTTATCCACCCTAAGCAATATAATTATTTCTCCTCTCTCCTGCATTTTTCTTAATTTCTTTACAACATACGGCTTCTTGTAAACGCCCAGACAGACGTAAAGATAAAGCTTAACCAACGTACTTGATACAACGTGATGCCAATCAAACTCGAACGAATACATGTTTTAATTGTCTTTTAAGCGCCAAGATCTTGTTATCCAATACTTGTCTATAAGTTCGTTCAGCAGGTTTCTGATGGGACAAAAATAAATTCTATGTTTTCTGTTTTGTTTTCGGTCCTTCGGAATGTGTGTCTTTGTGTGGCATTTTCTGAAGTTGTAAACTATTGCTTTTATATCGAGTAACAGCCATAATAATAGTAAAGTGACATGAGATTAGGCTTCATTGCTAAATGCTTACCAATGGAAACACATTCACGGGGAGACACTAAAAAACACACAAACACACACACAATAGATAAATAATAAATAAATATAGGTAACTAAATGAACAAATATGAAAAGAGTCCTTGAGTATGCGTATGACTATCGTTCGACCAAGTTTACAACCCACACACTGTATAACAATGAATGACTGAGTATTCCAAATCAATAACATAAATGGCTAGCTGGCAGAATAATTAGGACGCCGGGCGAAATGCTTAGCCTTATTTCGTCTGCCGCTACGTTCTGAGTTCAAATTTCGCCGAGGTCGACTTTGCCTTTCATCCTATCGGGGTCGATAACCTAAGTATCATTTACGCACTGGGGTCGATGTAATCGACTTAATTCCTTTGTCTGTCCTTGTTTATCCCCTCTATGTCTCGCTCCCTGTGAGCAATAAAGAAATAAATAACATAAACCTCACACAGAATCGACGTGGCACTGTCAATGTGTCTGTGTGTTTGTGTGTTTGTGTGACTGTCTATGTGTGTGCATGTGTGTGTCTGTGTGTGTGTGTGTGAGAGAGAGGGGGGAAAGAGGGAGAAAGAGAGATGGAAAAAGAGAGACGGATAGCGAGAGAGTGACCATGATGGTCGTTTGGTTTGTAGGTTCAGTTCGTAGTGCAGGGTGTCCGATTAATTTCAGCCTAAGTTAGTTGAACCGATTTCACTCGTAACATTGTGTCGACTCGAAGCTTTCGAAGAAGGGAGTTCTGCCTGATTCTGCTGCGCTTGGGAGCGAACTCAGGTACTCAGAACCGCGAAACGAGGTTCGTAAACACTCGCTTATATTTTATATCACACACATACACACACACACATGCGCGCGCATTCAGACACACACACATACATAGATACAGACATTGGAACACACATGTGCATACACAAAGTCACACATTCAGCCACACATACATACGAACACAGACACATACACACACAAACACATATTCACATACACACACGCATAAAAACACACTCAGACACACACACTCACGCTCATACAAACTGACACACACACACAGAGTATTAAGCAAAACCATTGAAACTGAGTAACATCTCAAAAAAGTTTCACATCATGTTTAAAATAGTATTTGACGCCATATTGTACAATAGTTTAACACCAGAATTTACAGAGGGGATTCCTACTTGGCCACACGGCCTTCCAGACTTATCAGCACAAAAAAAAAAAAAAAACAGAAGTCACATAAAACAGTCTCGTGCAAATATACAGGACCACAATAGCGTTCTTTGCGCAAGCAGTCATGTAATTTCATCACTTTGGGGAAATTCTTATACTATGCACCCCAGGCCGACCAAAGCCCGACGTTGTAAAAGGATCATAAGAATCTTAATAAAAAACAGAGTGAAGAACTGCAAGGATAGAATTAATAGGAATGTAGAACTTGTCCAGGTGAATGAAGCTTTAAACATATTATGCTGCATTATAATGTATAAAATAAGGCGGCGAGCTGGCAGAAACGTTAGCACACCGGGCGAAATGCTCAGCAGTCTTTCGTCTGTCACTACGTTCTGAGTTCAAATTCCGCCGAGGCTGACTTTGCCTTTCAGCATTTTGGGTGTCGATTAAATAAGTACCAGTTACGCACTGGGGTCGATATAATCGACTTAATCCGTTTGTCTGTTCTTGTTTGTCCCTTCTGTGTTTAGCCCCTTGTGGGTAGTAAAGAAATAGGTATTTCGTCTGCCGTTACGTTGTGAGTTCAAATTCCGCCGAGGCCGACTTTGCCTTTCATCATTTTGGGGTCGATTAAATAAGTACCAGTTACGCACTGGGGTCGATATAACCGACTTAATCCGTTTGTCTGTCCTTGTTTGTCCCCCCTATGTTTAGCCTTTTGTGGACAATAAAGAAATCAGAAACGTTAGCACGCCGGGCGAAATGCATAGCGGTATTTCGTCTGGCTTTACGTTCTTAATTCAAATTTCGCCGAGGTCGACTTTGCCTTTCATCCTTTCGGGATCGATAAATTAAGTACCAGTTGCGTACTGGGGTCGATCTAATCGACTGGCCTCCCTCCCCCAGAATATTACAATGTATAAAATGTTAAACAGTAATGTTCAATTAACAATATTCTTCAGAAAATGTTGTTTGTGAAAAACATATTTGGTAGTGTAAGCACCACACATTATATATATATATATATATATGTGTGTGTGTGTGTGTGTGTGTGTGTGTATGTGTGTGTTAGTGCGTGTATGTGTATTTAGACATGTATATATGCATACATAGTTACCTATGTATATACGCGCAGAAGAAAACTCACATGTGTCTTTCTTGTAAGCGTTTCTTTGTGTAAGTGCGTAGACATGTTTTACAGACAATGTAGAAATCAAAATATTTGATGGAATTGTCGCTTTAAATTTTCGCACAAAGAAGCAATAAAATTAGTTATGTGTATAAAGAGGTGAAAATAAAACGTGTATCTTATCAAATGATATTGGCAGTTACAAGGTGTTTCGAATTGATAATGTATATAGGTGTGTAAATTACAATTTGTTTTTAAGAACGAAATGTAAATATTACTTGAATGGAAATATAAAGTGATATACGCCATACATGAAAATGATATCAGTTTGAAAGAAATTGTTTGAAAATGAATAGAATGGAATAAAAGTTAGATAATGGGAGATTATAAGATATCACAATTTGGGTTAAAATAAAGTTGTAAAAGGTTATTCAGTAGCGTAAGCAAGTGTATGCTAAATCTTATGCTAGATATGGTGAACAGAGAAAATTGGAAAAAGGAGGTAGCGAATAATCTTAATTATGTATGAAAGGAAATTCGAAGTGGTTTAGCACAAGTTGAGGAATGCTAAGTATAATAGCAGAAATATAATGAAGCTTAATGAACAGGAGAAAGGTTTGGTTTGAAGTTTAAGTAGCAAGTTTCAAAATGAAATGAATATAATAAGTATAGGGGTAAATATTGATTCTAAAATTAAAGTATTAAATTAATGTTGTGAAATGTATGAACTTCTCATAGTCCAAATGTTTAGGGCTATTGTTACTACCGTGTAGTTTGAGATATTTTGACGAAGTAGGGAAGTTGTAATGTTTAAAAGAGTAATAGCAGTTAATAAATCTGGCCGGTTGATTTAAGTAATAAATCATTTAATGTTGAATGTGTTAACTTTATTGTAGAAACTACCATTGTGGTAAAAATATAGTGTAGATATGTGTTCTATAAAATATTACCTAGTTTGAAAAATAATATGTCTAAGCTACTTCAAGAGTTTTTGAAAGATCCAAGCTTCGCCCAAGATCAGTAATTCTGTGAGATTTTCTACTTCTCAAGGGTCAAATATTTAAGTAATTCTAGATTGGGGAATACAACTTCATGATTCAGGGGTTCGAAAATGAGGCAGTTTTTTTATTGTTTCTTCGTAGGTTTTCATATAAGTGAAATGGAAAATGATGGAGACCAGATATGGCTTAAAAATGAAATATCCACTTTTGTGTGTAGATCCTTAAATACGTGTGTTTGATGTGCGTGTACGTGTGTGTATGACGTGTGTGTGATGTGTGTTTACGTGTGTATATGTGTGTGGGAATGAATGTGCGTGCGCGTGTAATAAAATCCTTTTTGAACAAAACAGCGCTTAAAGTAATAGGTGAAATCAAAATCGAGTTAATGTTGACTGCGAAACAGACTAACTCCTTTGTCTTATAATTAACTCCAACTTAAAAAAAATATATTGGTGCAGATATCATTACAATTAGATACATTATGAAAGATTAACTGGTTGTTTTTAAAACTTGAAATGATTAGAATTCTCTAGTGTTTTTGAAAATGTCTATGTGCGTGATTGAATAAGAAATTCTAATATTTTTTGTGGAAAATGAGGACGTGCTCTGGTTGAATTGTCAGCACACAGGGCAAACTACGTGGCGGTAAAATAATTTCGTCTGTCCATACATTCTGAGTTCATATTACACCGACGTTTACTTTTCCTTTTTAGCCATTCGGGGTCGATTAAAAATAAGTACCAATTGAATACTGACATCGATGTAATCGATTTAGGCCATTCTCTGAAATTGCTGGCCTTGTGCCAAAATTTGAGGCCAATATGCTTTGTGAAGAGTGTCATAGTTCTTGCGCTTAGAAAAGAAATGTACCCTAGTGTCACGTTGATGGCATGCACTGCTCTCTCAATAATAATAATAATAATAATAATAATAATAATAATAAGATATCGCAAAGGTTGAACAAGCACCTGGTCGAAAGCAACCTGTTTCCAGAAGAGCAGAAAGGATGCCGCAAAGGCTCATATGGCTGTAAAGATCAACTAACTGAAGACAGCCACAGAAAGAAGAAAGGCCTCAGTATGGCCTGGATCGACTACAAAAAGGCGTTTGGTAGCATCCCCCACACATGGATCCTCGAAACACTAGCCATTAACAAAGTAGCATCAACAATTATAAAATTCATAGGGCACTCTATGAATAAATGGCAAACAGTGCTACAACTCCAAACAAAAGAAGGACTCATGAAAACCAAAGCCATCCCCATTAGAAGAGGAATATTCCAGGGAGACACGCTCTCTCCACTCCTTTTCTGCTTGGCACTGTCACCTCTATCTGATATGCTAAATAGAACTGGAAGCGGATATAAATGTTACGGAAAAACGATCAGCCACCTTTTATATATGGATGACCTAAAACTGTACGCTGCAAATGACAAACAGCTGGAAACACTATTAAAGACAGTTCATGGATTTACTAAAGAAATAGATATGAAATTTGGATTAGAAAAATGCGCCAAAGTAACCCTGAAAAGAGGAAAACTAGTTAAGAGTAGCAACATCACACTAGATAAAACCAATGAAATAAAATAATTAGACCAAAACCAAACTTACAAATACTTAGGAATTCATGAACTAGATAAGACACAACACACACAAATGAAAGAGAAATAAAAAAAGAATATTATAGACGAGTTAGATCAATACTAAAAACAGAGTTCAATGTTAAAAACAAGATAATAGGTATTATTACTTTAGCTGTCCCAGTTATAAGTTACAGCTACAATATCCTTAACTGGACACTAAATGAACTGACCAAAATAGATAGGGAAACAAGAAAAATAATGACAGGATCTAGGATGCATCACCCAAAATCTGACATAGAAAGACTATATATACAACGTATAGAAGGTGGTAGAGGCATCATACAGCTGGAAAACTACTATAAAATAACCACCATAGGACTGCAAAAATACCTACTTCAGAAGGAAGGAAAACTGATCCAGATAGCAGCAAAACACGAGCAAAACAAAAAACTGTTCTCAGTATTTAAGGAAGCTGACAAATACAAACAAGAAATCATACCACCTAATAAACACAAAGAAGAAGAAGAAGATGATGAAGAAACAACAAAAGCTATAAAACAAATGAAATCCAAACTAAAAATAGAACAGCAACGAACCATGATAAAACGATGGCAAGAAAAGTCCCTTCATGGTAAATACTGGACTGAACTAAACGCAAAAGAAATAGACAAAAACAATCCCAGCAATGGTTGAGAAGCTCAGGACTCAAAGCAGAAACAGAGGGATTTTTAATTGCAGCACAAGACCAAAGCCTCCCCACCAGAAATTACCAAAAACATGTAATGAAAAGAAATATAACAAGTAACTGCAGAATATGTGGAGATGGACAAGAAACAATAAATCATATTATCTCTAGCTGCCCAGTCCTGGCTAAGAAGGAATATATTCACAGACATGACAGAGTTGGAACCTACATACACTGGAAGCTATGCCAACATTATGGAATAACAACAGAAAAAATATGGTATAGGCACACACCAGAAAAGGTCACAGAAAACGAGAAAGCAACCATACTCTGGGATATGCCGATACACACAGATAAAGAAATTAAGGCCAACAGACCAGATATAGTTGTCAGAGATCATGAAGAAAAAAAATGCTTTCTAATTGATGTATCAATACCGGCAGATGACAACGTGTCTCTAAAAGAAATGGAGAAATTTTCAAAATACACAGACCTGGAAATAGTGGTAACCAGAATGTGGAATCTAAAAACAGAAACAATTCCTATCATAGTAGGTGCATTAGGCATGATAAAAAAATATTCAGACAAATACATAACAAAAACACCAAGACTTACAAACACATATAACATACAGAAAATTGCACTACTAGGCACTGCACATATCCTACGCAGAACACTTTCCATACAATAACCATCAGAGCATCACAACAAATCACAACACATACCTAAGGCACACAGAGCTGCGCACAGTAGTGAAGTGAAAGCACGCTATAAAAATAAAACTACTGAAAAATAATAATAATAATAATAATGATAATAGAACATAGTTCGATACGAACCATCGAATAATGTCACTGGCAGCAGCTCAGCCTTTTGTTCCCATACTGATTTTGAAAGCCACTGTATTCATTTTTTTTTTCATCTAAAATGTGTTGCTATATAAGAAAATAGATTTTCTTGCTTGAATATATTGTTGATGTCTGCTTAAAAAAGAAATTAATTCTGTTATGTACACGCTGCTATAAGAATAAGTTCAATGATCATAGGATAGTATTCTTTATATCAAACAGGAAGAAATGGTAGTTTCTCATCATTAATAGTAATAAATTCCACTATGGCTGAATTTGAATAATTGCATAGGGAAATTGTATAATTCCCATAACGTGATTCAAAGTTGATTTTAAGAAAGATAGGATTCAATACATACTTACTAAGGATACCAAAAAATGTCTTCGAAAGTTTATCTTCCAATGATCTTTGAATGTAAAGTATGACTCTTGTGCTAGCAATATTTTGGCCCTATCTTCCATGTAGTTTTCTATGCAAGATATTTCTAACAGTAATATTTACATGATCTAAGAGAACATAATTTCTAAATTCCTACAGATTATTTGATTGAATGAGATAGAAATCCGAAGTATTCTTGTTTATTGATCTCATATATAGTTTCAGTTGAACCAGAATTAATAAATACATCGTTGCTTGAGCAGAAATAGCTAATCTTATTTCCAAGAGGTTTTGGAGGAAGAGTGAGATTTTCTTTTCTACTGAACGAATATTTTAATTGTGCAAAAAGGTCAACTTTCACCGTTGTCAATAAATTATCTGGAGGAACATATTTTACTGTCTCGGACCCTATTGGCATTTCGCTGTGACCTAAAAATGTTTTCATCGACGCACATTTTCCATTTAATCCTTTCGTTAAGACCGTCGTTTTCAGGTGATAATCAATTTAGGTGAGCTATATTTGAAAGTGTACAATGTGTTCTTATAGGAAAGTTTATTTACCGTTGTTACAGTTTTAGATAACCAGTTTATGTTTCGGGACACCTTAATTTGAAAAGTAAACTCCTTTATGAGTATAGTAGTTTTTTTTTCCTTAATCTTGTATTAAAGGACAGAAAATTATTGACTGAGTAAAGAACTCAATATGCAACAAGGAAGTAAATTGTTACTTTTTAAAAATGACCGTACCAGCCATGCATCACCAAATCTGGCTTCTGGACTTTTCATCTTTGTTAGCCATATGCGAACATTTAAAAAGAATCAGTAGCGGATCTATAACAGCAATGAATGGAAAAGCTTTATCAATAAATCATCATAATAAAAATCTAAAGTTTCTAAGGGCCTCCATTCAAGATGTACTAAAAGTGGTGGTGGTGTTTGTGGGGGAAGGAATAATGGAATAAGTGTATATAAGGATAAAATAAAGGCTAAATACACAGAGAATGTACAGGAGAATTTTAATGAACATATGGTTGTATAACTTATTAAAATGCTTTATGAAATTATGAATATAAAAGACTCGCAATTTCAACGAAATTGCATTCGTTCGTAACAGATGTTACTGTTAAAAACATAGAAAAATCGAAATTTCATAAAATTAACAGCACTTTTGCGAAATGTTTATAAAGTATTTTTATTTATTTGTAAAAGAAATAATTTTAGTGATAAAGAAGTTAAAACTTCAAAGTATTATTAAGTTGCTTTAATTTAAATGTCTGCGAAATGTGTATTAAACCAAACAACTAATTTATATTAAATTTACATATAACCGAACGATGTAGTGTGAAAATCTGTTTCAGTATTAGTTATATTAATGTTAAAAATGCGAAATACGAATAATATTGTCAAAAGCGACAAATATTTTAATAAATATCGTAATTCGTTTCCTTTAATTTAAACTAAATCATATAGAAAAAAAACCCTCTTAAAAGGAAGTGGTAAGGTTTAAATATTTAATCAACCAAGACAATTTTGAGCATTTTTATTACATTAAAGAATTATCCTTATGCTCAACGAATACACACACACACACACACACACACACACACACCACACACACACACACACACGCAGAGAGTTAAGTTAATTGTAAACAAATTAGCAAAATACCGAAATATAATTAAAATAACATCTAGATTACAGTTGCTGATATTATTTCGATTAAAAGAACTGTGATCAATTTAAAAAGATATTTTGAATGTTATCCAAATTATATTGTTGAATAGATATGAATTTCTGGTTTGTTTGAAATAATTTGTGGTTTCTGAAGACAAGCCTCACAAGAAGCAGCGTAACTTAACGTGATGTATGTAAATACGAACTGGATCCTTGTGGAGTTGTTGTAAAACTGGGGAAACTAATTAGCAATTTGAAGATGTTTTATGGAAGATGCATCTAAAAGTGCACGTTTAAATACACACACACACACCTCACACATACATGTAATGTTACCAATGCGTGGCTTTCTACTGGTTTTCTACTCTGCATCAAGAACAACATTCTTATATAAATTTCCAAGTTTTGTACTTGTCTAAATGGAATCCCTATGGAATTTCACCCTTCAAATTCTCTTGGCTTTCTGCTGGATATATATAGTTCGATAAAGATATTTTCCAGTGAAGCTTTTCCAATATAATCGTAATTAAATCATCAAAATGTATGAAGAAAACAATGTTGAGGTACATGAAATATCTACACCCTCATTGTCTTTTTACAATAAATTTCAGTATAATCGCAGTCTACGCATCGGAATACTATCTCTCTAAAATTTCATTAAAATTTACCCGTTTTTTCTAAAAGTTATTAGAACGAAATCGAGGTGCTGTATACACTTGTATAGGTATGCCCAATTAACGCAACTTAAAACCATTTTTGTTATTCCGTTTTCTATTTCATTATCAGCATCTAAAAAGAAAGAAAGGAAATTGGAATCAGCATGAATTTGGCTGACGCAGGACTAAACACATAACATGTAGGAAGTCGCGTTGCAAATATCTAGGCAACTGTTATATTTTCAGAAATATAATTAGACATTAAAAAACGGTAATCCGCATTAAGCTGAAATGTTGTAATGAATAAAAATTCCTGATTGAAATATACAATAATAAAAGAAACCTCGAAATCGAATTTTGATAAGATATATTAAAACTGGAATTTATAAATATTTTCCAGACAGTTTAGTCTTAAATAATAGCTTCCATTTAGTAAAAGTTACATAATCCAAATTAATTTGTAAGCCGCATTCTTTCATTATAGTATGTATGTATGTATGTATGTATGTATGTATGTATGTATGTATGTATGTATGTATGTATGTATGTAAGTATGTATGTATGTATGTATGTATGTATGTATGTATGTATGTATCTATCTATCTATAAATATATGAGTGTGTATGTATATATATATATGCATATATATATATGAAGAGGAATGCAACAATGGTCTCTTATCTATCTATCTATCTATCTATCTATCTATCTATCTATCTATCTATCTATCTATTTGTCTATCTATATCTATATATATATCTATATATACACACATATTATCTATCTATCTATCTATCTATCTATCTATCTATCTATCTATCTATCTATCTATCTATCTATATATATATATATATATATATATATATATATACACACACATATAGTCACATATACACGTACATATATACCTACACGTAATCACGTTAATACGTATGAAGTCCTATATCAAGAAAATAACCTAGACGTCAATTAAAAGGAATCGTGCCGCATAGTTGTCGTACAGGCTCATATTATAGAAACGAGCATTGTCTTGTATACGATAATTTTAAATCAATAAAACATATGTGGTTAACCATAAGTACATAGTAAAAGCAATATGCAGCAAGTGTAGTATTATGAAAATTAAGCACCGATAACTTGGTGGTTGGTATAAATCTTAGAATAAGATTCAGAGTAACAATAGGTGTTGTAAAATAGAAAGAAACTCGCTTGTCTATGTAAGCATTGTCTCTGTAGGAAATCTATTCATTGACAATGTAAGCAATGTGTAAGAGAAGGCATTGGTTTTGAAGAACAGCGACTGAGTTGTGTTAAGACTATATATTATGAAATATTGTTGTTCCTAAATTTTTCAGCGGGAGATATGCAATAGCAGTACTTTAAAGTAACGATTTTTTGTCAACGCAATGTAGCAGTACCATTTTGGGGCGAATACTACTGATATTTAGCCCCAGGAAACGATGTCTCCTGGTGTTAAACAACAGTTGCATTCGCTCCGAGATGGAACTGCCACATTAGGTTGGCAAAAACTTGTTACTGTATATATTATGAATTTATAATAAATATGTAAGCTCATCTGACCAGGTAAATTTACAGAGTGATGTGAAACTTAGTTTTCATTCGTATAAGGTGTTAGACATGTCGCCATTTATACACTGAAAATCAAGGAGCACTCTTATGCTCAAATAATACACACATATATATACACACATACATACATATATATATGTATATATATGTATGTATATATATATATATATATATATATATATATGTGTGTGTACGGGTATGGCTATACATACATACATACATATATACATAATTTTACTATTGGTGCAGGTGTGCCTGTCTGATAGCAAAGTTGCTTCCAGCCACAGGGTTCCGGGTTCAATCCCAGACTATGGCACCTTGGGTAGATGCCTTCTAATACAGCCTCAAGCCTACCAAAGCTTTGTGAGTGGATTTAGTAATTTAGTAGACAGGGACTAGCACACGACTATGTCAAATTGATACAAAATATTTATGTAAATTAAATGTAGTTATTTGGATGAATGGAGTGGAATGGAAATCGCACTATTATAATTTCATTTAATGTACATGAAATATAAATGTTCACATTTAATTGCATGAAGAGAAAAGATTTGACTAAAACTTAGATAATGAAAGATTGTAACATAATACAATATTGATGAAAATAATGAAGAAAATGTAATTAGTTAAAATTCGAAAGTCTAGACTAAATCTATCAGTAGTTGTATATGGGGAAAATATCACTGAATAATTTCGAATAAAGTTCTTGTTTTGAGTTAATTACTTAAATTTTAAATGGCTCGTCGTAATAATATAAAATTAACGAATCTTGATTACTAGGAAATATGTTCAAGATAAATTTGTAGTTGGAAGGTATAAATTCTTTGTTGGAAGGCTTCAGGAAAATATTTATAATAACCTTGCAAGAAAATGCTTTATCCTGGTTTAAAGTATTAAATTAAATTGCATATGTATCATAATCAAACAAGTAGATTCATTCCCTGTAATAGTTTCCTCAGAAATGTTATCGCAAAGTGAGGAAGTTATATGATGTACTATTAGAAAAGCTATGGCTGTTGGCGTGTATTAATAAGCATTATGTTCACTGTTGACTTTATTTCAACGGTATTGCTGTACTAGCACAAAGTGTGAGTGTACGTTTCAGAAAATATAACCTAGTTGGCAGTACAATCAGCTTAAACTATTTTAACTTTCAAATAAACCAGTTTTTAAAGTTCAAAACTATTGTTGAGTACTCTGTAGTAGTTGCAGTTTGGTGTATCCCCATAGATGCAATTTTTAGTTGCAGAAGCCTTGTGAAGTTAACCAGGCGGTTGGTGTAGTAAACCTACAGAAATCGCAGTATTGCAAAAAAAAAAAATGTTTCAATAATGTAGTTGATATAATTTTTAAAATATTAATTTGACTTATTAGGGTTTTTAGATCATTCCTTCAAAATAAAGAAGCGTGTGTAATTCACGTGTAATGCTTTATATGTATTTTGGTTCATTTTGAAAATAATTTGTTTTTGCATACCAGAGTATAATATATTACAGCGCATATATAATAGCTTATTATAACAATACAGCGTAGAGTTATTATAAGGCGATGAGTTGGAAGAAACGTTAGCACGCCGGGCGAAATACTTAGCGGTATTTCGTCTGCAGTTACGTTCTGAGTTCAAATTCCGCCGAGGTCGACTTTGCCTTTCATCCTTTCGGGGTCGATAAACTAAGTAACAGTTACGCACTGGGGTCGATGTAATCGACTTCATCCGTTTGTCTGTTCTTGTTTGTTCCCTCTATGTTTAGCCCCCTGTGGACAATAAAGAAATAAGAAACGTTACTACGCAGGTCGAAATGCTTAGCGATATTTCGCCTGCCTTTATGTTCTGAGTTTAAATCCCGTCGACTTTGCCTTTCATCGTTTCAGGGTCGATAAATTACCAGTTGCGTACTTGGGATCGATCTAATCGACTGGCCCTCCTCCACCATAATTTAGAGCCTTGTGCCTAGAGTATAAAAGAATACAGCGTAGAGTAATTATGTTTTAGATGGTTAAGTATATAAATATTCTATGTATTCTTTAATGCGTTTTCATACGATATTGTATAAGGAAAGGGAATAAAAATTGTTTATTAAACACGAATTGCCATCGGCGTTATTGTGAGTATGTTACAGAAATTTATCGCACTTTTTCCCAAACAGTATAAATTAAATTGAATATTTTCTTTGTACTAATATAAATTTTCTTTACATTTGCTTACATATATCATCTAATTTAAATTTGATATTAATTTTAATACAAACTTTGCAGACGTTTCTCTAAAAGCGATCAGAGAACTTTGAGCTTTCTAATATATAATTAAAATTATTTCTGCCCAATTGGTAAAAAAAAAAATCTCATGCAGCCATTTCAATAAAACAGCCTGTCCTTCTTTTTGCATTTTCCGTTTTCTCAGCTCTCGAAAGTAAAATTCGTCAGTAACAAATACTGTCATGTCATATTTTGGGATTTTATATTCAAACATTCTCCACTTATTTTCACCCAGCATGCACCACGTAGCATATAAAATGAGGAACATTTAATTCTATGCAAATCATCGAGATCGTTATTCAATTAATGATTTTGCATTTTATGTAGGAATGGTTATGTGATAAGAACTGCATTTTCGGACAACGTGGTTTTGAGTTCAGTGGTACTCTGTGGTATATTGGACAAGTGCCTTCTATCCTAGCCAAAGGCCAACTAAAGGCTTGTGAGTGGATTTGGTAGATTGATAGATAAAAACTAAAGGAAGCCTGTCGTGTCTCTCTCTCTCTCTCTCTCTCTATATATATATATATATATATATATATATATATATATAATATATATATATATATATACGAGTTGGTATAAAAATGTTCCTAGAATAGTTCTGTAGCGCGTTAACAGAAGGAAGCACAGTGTTGCGTGCGCAATCAGAGCTATCAGTGACCTTCATGAGACAGTGTGCCGAGTGGCGTAGCTGTGTTTACTTCACAAGCTGTGTAATTTGTGTTTTTGTAATCACGTGTATGCTGTAGTTCGCGATTTTGTCATGGACAGGAACAAAAAGCCAACGTGAAACTTTGCGTTAAACTTGGCAAGTCTGCTGCAGAGACATCGAGCATATCTCAGCTAGATTACAGCGACGAGGCAATGGGTCGTACACCATGCTTTGAGTAGCATGGGCGCTTTAAACGTGGAAGAAGTCCCTGGAAAATGTTGAGCGATCTGGAAGGCCTTCTACGAACGTCACCCCACAAGAAATGTCGAAAAAATTCATCAGTTGTGCATGAGGAGCATGCACAACAATCTATCTGTTTGTCTCTCAATCTGACTGTCTGTGTGTTTGTTTGTCCGGTTTGTGTGTACATTTGTTCTACATGATGAAGAGTACATCTCACTCATTCAGCGTTCAAGATTTATGGTTGTAACGTAACTTCCGGAGCTGAGAAGATCAAATTTTGGCTAAACCTAGAACTTGAATATTCTACATCCAGTTTTCATTAACTTGTCTTATGTTCGTTGCGTACATAATACACACACACACACATATATATATAGGTATATATGAGCATGTGTAGATATGCAACTATAAGCATACATGCATGCAAGACATACATGCATGCAAGCATGCGTACATATATTTATGTATATATTCATTTATATATATATATATATATATATATATAGACCGGAGTAAACACATAAATGTGAAACAAGGTGGAAAAAAGAGTACTCACATACCAGTGGTAGAGTAATATGCTTTATTTAAGCAGCAGAAAATTCAACAAAATCTGTTACTCTGAGTTTCTCGTTGCCGTTCATCAGACAGTTCTTGCTAGAATGGAACATATATATTAATTCAATCTATACTCTTACAAACGCTACACCTTTAAAAAGAAATGGACTGTTTGATTGGCCCTTTAGAAAAAACGGTCAATCTTCGAGCGATAAAAAAAAAGGTCAAAAATATATGTATATATATAAAAACTTATAAAAATTATAAAATCGAGGAGAAAATACCGAGGAAAAAACCTGTTGCCGTTAATGAAGACAGTACAAATTAATGATAGAAATTAAACCTGTTATAAATACTGCAATACATATTTATATTAAAATCCACATATATATATCAACATACACAAAAGGATGCGCGTAAACGCCATACATACATATACAGACGTATGAATATGAATCTAAATTATACACATAAAAGCATGTGTACATATATTCACGCAAAACGTCTCGCACGCAAGCTAAAATTCATCTATGTAGCAATTCTCATATACTGAGCAAGGAGGGGGAACGAAAGAAAGGGAAAGAGAGAAAAAGGAACGAAGGAGGGGTGGGGAAAAAAATTTGTAGCGATGTTATTTGGCATCTATAGAGGCCAGTATACATACACAAGTTTGAATCGATACATATACATACCGTCGTGTGTATGCGTGCTTAAGAACAAGCATACTTTCACTTACACATACACAGATACGTATGCTTACAAATACATATGTTTTGCTATACACAAACTTATATGAACATTCTAAATTTGACAACATTGCTTTTTTTATATAAAAAAACATTGCTTTTAAAAATTCGGTGCATTAATAAAAATATATACGAAAGACCTATAAAATAAAATATAACATCCTATTTTGGGTCATTTATAAATAATCAAGGTAATATAAATAATCAAGGTAATCTTATGCAATACAATAACATGAAAACAAAGTTTGTAGGTTTTTCCTAATATATATGTAGAAACAATAAGACTTTGCTATAGGTCCGTTGCAGCGCTCAAGAGTCAAAATCAAAATCAAAAAATCAAAATACAAAATATATACTATCCATATGGTATATTTATATTCGACATTTTAAATTTAGCCTGTGCCTACATAAGTCATTAATTCACTTCTTTGATTCAAAGAATTATGTCTTTGAATAATATATGCATTTTTTCTAATAAGCAAAGCTTGCACTTGAAATTATATTTGTAAGCTCCATGCCTGTATGGTGCCGCCCTGTCCAGAATGCTCCATGTCACGGTGAAAGGTGGGGCTTCCTTTTCTTTTAGTCCCAGACATATTTTGCTAGGCTGGTTTTCTTTCTATTCTCTGGGTATTTAAAAGAATTCTTATGAGAATAAAATCTTGTTTTAAATGAATTTTCTGAAGCCCCTGTGTATGTCTTGTATTCTGATGAGCCTTCCACTTGCACCTGGCTCTATAAACTACTCCTTTCACTAGACATTTCCTTCTAACGGACAGGAGCTTTCGTTTTTGCAATTACATTTCTTAATGGGCTCGGCACCATGTCTAATCTCAATTAGCTTCCTATATGTTGGCTAATGTAAGAGGCGAAATTTCTGCAACAAGAATAGCTAACCTTCAGGGTTCTTCTATTAAATATTCTGTAGAATTTATGACCCTGCCTAAAATGCTTAGATACTAATCTCAAAAATTCCTTACCTATATTAGTCTTTACGGCCAAATTGAAAGCCGGGTTGAACCACAAAACTTTCCTAGTCCTAGTTCTTCGTGCAGCATTATTATTAGCATTAAGCTGGTTGAACTGGATCTTCTCCGAGAATCCACTATTCTTAATGCGCTATCGTAATAAGGTGCAGCATTATGGAATGCTGCCTCGTCCGAAGAAATTGAAGAATTCTTTTCTACCTACATTGCTGACTAAGTTGCTAAGGATAACTGGTGGATGGTTCGAATCTTTGCTAATATACGATAGCTTTTCATTGGGCTTACGGAAAGGTTTAAATCTATCCGATCTTACATTAAAATTTACGTCTAAAAAATCTACACTATTCAGGTTAGTATCTATCGTAATCCGTAAGCCCATCCTTGAAAGAAAGCTATAAGGTCCTCCTAAGTCTATCTGATTCATGGCCGTTTAGATTATGCGTGGCTATAAGGCCGTCATCCCTATATAGACCTGCATCTATAAATGGGAATTCTATTTTTAGATTATGGAGAATAAAGGCTCCTATGAGCATACATAATTCAGCCCCGTCGTATGCCCCCATCGGTACATCGAAAAGAGAATCCTCAGTCTTCTTAATCCAGGTGGAATCTCGAAAAACAGAAGCGATTTCCTCGCATGCATAATAATTTCAATTTCCGAGCTATCGATGTTGACATACTGCTTGGCGAAGTCCAATGCCCTTAGGAGCAACGTCCTAGATATCGACGGGTAAAAGTCAATAATGTCGAATTGTGTGAAACTACAATTATTCTTATAGCTAATACCTTTAAACCACTCTATAACGACTTACTATTCTTCCAAATTCTCAAGTCTACTTCACTATCTAATTTAACTAAAATACGGTCTAAAATATTTTTGCTAATAATTCCTATCTCAGTTTAGCCGGATTTATCAATCTACATTGGGGGTTTCTACTAAAATTGTCTTTATGGTCTTTCAGAGTAATAAAAGCTGTCGTGGTGAAAGGTATTCAATCCTTCGCTAATCTTAAGATCGTTAGCTATTCCTCTTGCTTCTAAGTTCACCTCTTTGTATATATTCGTGTTGTCTTTTTTGTACGTGTCCGTGACACTATTCGAAATCAGGCGTTTATAAACGTCCTTATCAAGTGCATATAAGTTCCTTGTCTTGTCAGAATTAACGAAGATCTTATTCGAGCCGTTAATTTCCTTAAATTCCGCAAATTTACCAACCAATGCAAAAAAACATGAGAGAAAAAATTAAGAGTATAGATTGAATTAATATATATGTTCCATTCTAGCAAGAACTGTCTGATGAACGGCAACGAGAAACTCAGAGTAACAGATTTTGTGAATTTTCTGCTGCTTAAATAAAGTATATATATATATAATATATATATATATATATATACACACACACATACATATATATATATGATATACATGCATATATTGTGTATATTTCTATGGTATGTGTGTACGCGTGCGTGCGTCTTATTGTCTCTCCATACATGCACACATACACACATACGTATATATATATATATATATATATATATATATATATATATATATATATATTGCAGTATATGATCAACTTAACTCGTGATAAACTAGTTTTCTCTTCTATTTTGGGACTAGACAATTCACATACTGCGCAACAAAAAGTTTTATTGGATAATGTTTTTGTTTCTTTTTTCTGAATCTGTCTTTTATTTAGTAAAATTGAACTTTCGAATTAGTTTAACAGTTATTCATTCATATAATTCTTTATTTTGGAATTGCAAATTAAATTGGAACAGAACAGGAAGCGGTACGAAAAACAAAAGAAGAAACACACGATAATTTTATTCAGTTCGCTAATATTAATATTAACGGATGGAATATATGAATAAGAAGTCTATTATTTTATTATTCAGCAATTTTATCAAAATATTGTCGCAGTTTGATTTCTCTAAACAAAGAATTTACGTTTAAATGAAGTATAGGCAGCAAGTGTTGAAGTGGTTGTCTAGTACTTGTCTAGTTCAGCTTTAAATAAGAAGCCCGATTATCAGAGATATTCAATACAAAATAATTCTGTTTTTCATTCTGACCCGGCTTATCTCGCACTAGATTATTGACGGTGCTATATAATTAATATGATGGGTAATACAAAGCTAGTTATTGTATAAATTACTAGCAGTATCGCCCGGCGTTGCTCGGATTTGTAAGGGAAATAACTATATAAGCATTTTTAGAGAGTTATAGCAAAAAATTAGCAAAAAATGCATTAAAAATGGAAAAAAAATGATGGTAAATTTTTTTTAAATCGTTGACTCATCGTAGACATCTTTAGAGAGTTACTTCCCTTATATAATAGCGAAAAAATGCATTAAAATGGAAAAAATGATGGTAAATTATTTTTAAAATCGTAGACCCATCGCAGACGCGCGCTAATACCCAGAAGGGCTCGATATGAATCACGAGTATAAGATACCCGGTTTTGGTTAAACTGCACCGCAAAATGTGGGAGTAGTTAGGAATCTAAATCGTAGGAGACAGACACACAACCTTACTTTTATATATAAAGATATAATAATATAAAAATCAACATGGAAGAAGTCCTGTAATAATGAGCCAATCACCTAATGTTAAATAGGGAGTCTCACTGATCAAGGTTTATACTGATTACCATGGATATATTCCTTCAGCCAACCAAATTCCTTGACTTACAGGTTCACCATCTTCACCCTACTGCCAGAAAATTCGCTGGAATTTTGCATCTCCCTCTACGCCTCCAATTCTTTTCTTCTAGTGAAACTGATATGAATGTAAGAAGCGAAAGTGTTTATCTTCAGAGCTACCAATCAGTGTTTCGGGGTGATTCCTACACGTGGCCATCTTGACAGCTTGTCGTAAATTTTCTGTTATGAATCATATCACTGTTGCATCTATTTACGGCAGTGGTCACCATTTGACTAAACCGGAAGAGATTCGGGGCTAAATAGTAACAACAGAAAAATGAATCTATGTTATAAGTTAAGAACAAGAAATTAGCTCTTTTTAAGGCATGGATTAAATTCACTATCGAAGCCATTTTATTAATGTAGCTAATAACATTGGAATCAACACGGATGCATCACACTCTAATTTCCTGCATGCTTTATAAGCTAAAATGGTTCTTTTGGTATATATTAAAGTTGTTCATATGGTAACACGTAGGAAATACTTTGTTGCAGTTTTCAGTCGTTTGGCATTTTGTGATTTCAGATTACATATATATCTCTTAGCTTCCGTTTGTTAAGACAGACAGACAAATTAAGTAATGTGGCACCAACAAGTGTCCATATTTCTCACGTTTAAACCTGTTGCTATGCTAACGAAATATTTTCTGTGTGTATCAATCAATAAACATGCAAATGTTAGGAAATGCTAATTACATTCGCAATGTAAGGGTTAGTAAGAGAAAAAAACATTAGCGTTGTTGATAACAGCTGTTTAATGGATGCAAAACTGCGATTAATAACAAGAATGTTTAGTTAGAATGATGGGATTAAGCAAGGGAGAGTTTTGTACTATTGTGATTAGAATCAAAGACATGGTTTTAAGGAAAGAAGAAATATGTTCAATGAAAAGAATTAACTAAGATGAAGGCGTTTCCAGCCTTATCGTCTGCGTTACAAATGTTCTTTCTACATTAGACATTAATTGTAATCTTCTCGTTATCCAAGGTTTTGTTTCCATTATGCTTGCATCATTCTCGTTTTTATCACATTT
Organism: Octopus sinensis; assembly: GCF_006345805.1. NCBI lineage: Eukaryota > Metazoa > Mollusca > Cephalopoda > Octopoda > Octopodidae > Octopus > Octopus sinensis. Next base: position 12,781,118 of record NC_043004.1, read on the forward strand.
GGCATCAATGGGGATTCCGTTTTTGTCATTGCTGTTTATGCAACTATAATGTTCTTTTGCTTTCTTACTACTTTTCAAAATCTGCTTTGGCGATTTCACTTTTATTTTTTCGTTTTCTACACTTTTTTTTTATTCAAATGTATTTTGTATAGATTTTATTCTTGTACTTCTTCCTACTTTCCTTTAGTTATTTAGTATTTTGTCATTTAATTCCCTGCTTAGTTTTGTTGACGCATTTTCTAATTTAATGTTATTGTTGTTGTTGACGTTATTGTTAGTTCATCTGGTTGTTCAGGATCAATGAACAGCAATTTAGAATTATTAAATTCGTGAAGGAAGTTTGCTGGATTAACACGACACATTATTTGTATTTGTCAGATTTGAATGAATTTGAAATAACGATAAAACTTGTCGAATTCTTTTTAAAGCAAGTTTGTTACTTCGTGATAAAAAGAAAAGTTTGCTAATTTTGCTTTCCATAGGTTCGTGTTTTAAAACTTATACTATAAATTACGAGGTGAGGACTATTATTTCGAAAGCCCACTGTATATAGACATTCATATCCACGTATTAAATGTGTTTTATTTGCAGCTCTTCCATTTCTGTAAATAACTGAAATGTAATGTAAAATGGATCTCCACTGCTTTTGACCAAGAACTTTCATGTGTCGACCAAGTAAATTACTTGGTCATAGAAGTTGCTTGTAAATGACTGATCATTCCGCACAATTGAATTTCTCAAAATAATTCCAGGATAGAATCGACGTGACATAATGTACGACAGGTTCAGTCTATCGGACAGGTTTCTACTCAATTTCAATCTACCTAATTTCATTCACAAAATACGACTTGACTCGAATCTATGTTAAAAGACAATTACACTAGATGCCACACAGTCAGATCAACCCGGGGACTTCCTGAGGCGAATGTCTACCATTTTGATAAATGCTACAATATCAGAAACTGCACAATTCTTTTACCTTGTCTGCTTGTAAAAAGTGAACGACATGATCGTAGATTTTCGGAAGGTTTTCCCTCTATATTTTACAGTAGATATTATTTACACTTGAATAAGGAAGAAAATTTGGCCAGTTTCCAGTATACTCTAAAAATAATTAAAGAAATGGTAACAACTGCAATAATAAAACGCAAACGAACCGAAAGACAAGCCCGTACGCAGTCCTTCATGAGCTCAACCTTTCAATTTTGCAGAATTCTTCATTCTTGAGATTATCCCTTCTTCTTTGTCTTTCTTAATATTACGTAATTAGTATATACCCCATACAGGCGGAGATAATTTTAGTAAATCGAGAATTTATGCCGAATGGCATTTGAGGTACTTGTGTTTGTCCATAGTAAGTGAATAATGTACAGGACTGTTTTTTCTCTTTTTCTCTGATCCCTATCTCTCTCAACGCTTTCTCTTTCTCGAAATCGACTAAGAGTAGAGGCCAAAAACTGAGTAGTTACTTGGCGACTCTCCACGAAAACTTCTACCAATCGTCGGACACGATAAGAAATAAAGTTGATGATTTATTTAAGATGTGCTCCGCTCGAGAAAACTTTTGATCAAATATATTCCACTTGTAATCATCCCTCCTGTTACGTTTTTACAGCAACATTGTCTAATGTGTCGTTTCCCGATTAAAATCATGAGATGTGATTTGAGGAAAATCTGGTTACTATTTCTAACAGGTCTGGGCAATGGACTTTGTGGCTCACTTGTTGTCTATTAAAACGAATCATTAATAAACACTCATGAAATTTAGATTAAATACATTAGAAGTAGTCTTCTCTCTTCTGGGATCATATCTGGCACAAACTTAGCAAAATATGCATCACAAAGGCATCTCCTCGCCATCTCTCTCAATCCGATTGTCTGACTGCCTGTCTGTCTGTTTATTTATCTATCTATATATATGTGAGTGTGCATGTATTTATATCTAAACACACATATATATGCATATGTTATATATATATATATATATATATATATATATATATATATATATGTATATATATATATATATGTATATATATGTATGTATATATATATATGTATATATACGTATACACACACACACATACACACACACACGTATATATATATATATATATATATATATATATATATATATGTAATCTGACAAAGTGCCATGAATGGTAACAAATTTGGATGAGATTCAAATTGTTCGAAATCACAGTTGTTTGACATGTGTTAAAGGCCCAAATATATTTAAAAATATATTCTTTATTAATAAATAATTACTCAATTAATTAATGTACAGCTTCGTAAGCTACGTTGTTTTTTCTATTAATTGTCTTTTTTACAGAATATGCATTGTTTGTATATATTAGCGACTACATTGCAAGGAGCCGTTATGCCTTGTAATGGTGGCTAGGTTGCCGAAATGCTATTAGAAAAGCTGTGATGGAAGAGTGGGTGGTATGTAGCTACTAAAGTTGATATTCATAGTTATTTCATATTGGTGTAACTGAACACCGAGCGAAATGCTTAGCGGTATTTTGTCTGCCGCTACGTTCTGAGTTCAAATTCCGCCGAGGTCGACTTTGTCTTTCATCCTTTCGGGGTCGATTAAATAAGTACCAGTTACGCACTGGGGTCGATACAATCGACTGAAACCCTTTGTCTGTCCTTGTTTGTCCTCTCTGTGTTTAGCCTCTTGTGGGTAGTAAAGAAATAGAAATAGGTATTTTGTCTGTCTTTACGTTCTGAGTTCAAATGCCGCCGAGGCCGACTTTCCCTTTCATCCTTTCAGGGTCGATAAATTAAGTACCAGTTGCATACTGAGTCGATCTAATCGACTGGCTCCTTCCCTAAAATTTCCGGCCTTGTGCCTAGAGGAAAAACGTATATTGGTGTAACAGAATTTGTATCAGGGATGTCAGACAGAGCAAATGTCAGAGAGTAGCGCTCTTTCGCTACCGGAAGATACTGGAAAAATTGTTTGTTTGTGTTGTCTGAATCTGTATTTCACTGACTGCTGTTGAATTCTGGTCCCGTCTCTGCTTGCCATTGAAACAAAATAAATAAAACGTGATTGAATTCAACTAATCGTTCGTTTAAAAATACAAATAAATTTTGTTGGAGATAAAATACTTTTTAGTTAGTTTTAAAGAAAAAAAAATATAGTTACTTAGATACCCAAATCAGATCTAACAACCTGCAACTCAAGAGAAAAATTCACAAACAAAAGACAAAAAAAAAAAATTAATGGATGCTTATAGTTTTATTAAGATAAATGTTTGTTGTTTCAAACAAGCGTAATTAGGTTCGAAATTTAGTAGTTAGCATTTTTATCACTGTTACTACTACGGCTATTATCACTGATGCTGTTATCATTTATTGCATTGTTTTTGTGATTATAATTGCTGTTGTTGCTTTTGCTGTAGCTACTGCAGTGTTGTTTTTGTATCTTTCCTGCAAATAATTTCCAAATCACTCACTTATTAATCTTAGAACAACAGATCAAATATATAGCTACCGTCTACTGATCTTCGTACTTTTAAGTCCTTTTATCCTATAATTGGGAAGGCGAGTGTTTTTCTTTTTAGTTTCCAAAGTCAGAGCAGTTAGTTGCAAAAACACATGGTAACGATTATTGTAAAACTAACCCCATTCCTTTCCAGTGATAAATAAAACAAATAAATAAATATATCTATAGATAAATAAGCGAAAACCGAATCGATATTTTAATCCCCGTTAGTGAGTTTAACGAAGACACGACAATAAAGTAGATTTATAACTTAGTGACCAGTAGCATTGACAATCAAAGCACAGCTAGACAACCGAAAGCAGGAACACACTATAATTAGTTGCTGGCATTAGTATAGAACGTACAATTTATTTCTCTCTACCCCTGCCAATAATATTGGTTTCTTCTAACAAACAGCTTAAGACACAAGAACTTAATGTAAGGAAACTGAACTAAAACTAAATAAATATACGAATAAATAAATAATGTATTGTCAAAGAAACAAAGATAAGTCGATGGCAGCTAACAATGTGCAAGAGGTAGCTAAAACCCCAAGAAAATAATAAGAGAGAGAGGGGGGAGAAAGAGAGAGTAGAACAATGTTTGCAAACAACAATAGCATTTGAAGATATAATGGACGAAAGCAAGGAGGAAAGCAATAAAAGCAAAGAAAGTAATTATTGAGAGTTACATAATAGAAATACGAGTTGTATAAATTATTCAGAACAATACCTGGCTCTGTCTTTGTTAGGCTACAATAAATGAATTTATTTAGAGAGACGATAAATAGCGAAGCGCTTTGAAAGCCATCGACTAGGTGTAATGGAATGGCTACTTTCTCAAATGTGCTGGTCATTCGCCAGTAATTGACCACTGGCTAATTAAAACTACAGTTGATAACATACCTCTCAATCAACGCTGGCAATTTACTATTTGTCGAACGGGAAGCGTGAAATTCTCGTTCTTCAAATAATAAAGTTGTAGAATTTGATGACATTATCATTGAAGTGTTAACGGGACTAGACGGCAACAAAATAGCCAATAAGTTTTCTTACATTCGATTCTAAATCACGATAAATTGCATCTGTCTGGTTGAATGGTATATTAAACCATTGTCAGGACTAACGTAACGAGTGGCATACTATAAAGCAATGATCAATTAGTAGTGCTTTCCATAGAATGGGTTTCACAAAGAACAATCTTTGTTTTAACTGAACGGTTAGTTTCTTATTTAAGGTAAAATCTTATATACTAGCTCAATTAATATGAAGTTTTGAACAACTAAATCTAGTGGCACATGTGATATTTCTTTTGTGCAATTGAATGAATAGAAAGCAGAGGTAAATCTTTGGTGAATTGAAATGCAAAGCAATTTTCTATTGAAGAACTAACTGATGGGGCCTCAACACAATCTATCGTATGCTATAAGTAGTGGCTAAATCTCCTTTGAATCATACAAATCTGTTTTAAAGGAATTTAGATAATGTCATGCTAGGAACATTATGTCTAAAAACAGAGAGTATACTTTGACCATAAGCCTGCCTGCCCTGCGTTAATCTGGAACGAAACAGCAATAACAGTAGTAACGATACTGAAAAGAACAACGATGGTGACAATAAAAACAACACGTAAACCAGACATGGAAACGCTTTTGGGGAAGCGGGTCGCATGAAACATAACCCATCAACAGGCGGCCATACTACTGAAAAAATCCAAGGTGATTTATCGTTTGGCGTACCATTCAGATGGTCCCGCGCGGAATAGTTTACCCACGACTAATTTTAAGCATCGTGATGCAAAAAAAAATTCTGTGCACGCTAAGCAGGCAGCAGACAAAATGCTCCCATTGTTTATGAATTGGAACCACAAAGAATTCTCGTATGAGTTATTGTTGAGATACTGACAAAAACAAATAACAGACTCTACCAGTCTATTCCATTTGGCATGTCAAATCGCTTTTCGCGCGCATGTGCAGTGGCTCTCTGCAACTTACCTGAGAATATATTAGTGCCAAGGTTCCTAAAATATCTCTCTGAACTTGCTAACAATGTCTGGCGAATTCACGTCAGTAGGTGTTGTGCTCCCATAAGGAGATATTCATTTGCAAACAAACGCATTCTTAAATTCTGTATGCTTTGATAATAAAATTATTTCTCAGGAAGAATTTTCCTTTAGCATATTGCTACGATATCCAAGTGGCTAAAATCGTCACAAGAAGGGCACCAATGAGTTATGACCTGGATGCGGCCCTGTCCCCTTAAAGTGTGAGGTGCGTTTCTTCTTTAAAGGCCTTCAACTGTCCCTTGAGAGTTTCTCACCCGCCTCACTTGAACATTCCATCCGCAATTTTCAAATATATTTATTCATTGAATTTTTCGGCGATTCACGTTTTTGTTATGTTGTGAAATAGTATTACCATCTTGTTAAATAAATTTACTCTTTCGGCTGTGCTTATATTCTATCTCATTACCTTGGTAAATTTAATTGTTTATCGGAGAGAAAATATCGACGCCAGGTTACTAACAGGTAACTTCATATAAATTCTGGCTCATACGAATCCTGGTCATCCAATAGTAGTTGATCAATGATCAATGATAGAGCTTTTGAAATTCGGGAATGGATGATATTTATAAAATTGTACTGTCCTATATATTCACCTTCAGAACAAACTCCCCTCTGCTGTTATCATAGAATTCCTGTATGTTATGTTTGACATTTTTCTGTTTAGCACCGCGTGCCAACTTCCCAAATGCTCAGTGCATCATCGTGGATGATAAAATTATATTTCGACAAATACTGTACTTTGGTAAATTTCTATGTCTTGTCCAGTCTCAGATTTGCTGCGCATACGCTGAGGTAATTAAAATAAAGTAATGGTATTATAAATTATATGATGATTAAATCGATTGCACAAATTCCCATTACATCCGTTGCCTTATACGGAAATATGAAATTAATACATAGTTGCTATTATGCACAGTACTTAGCTGTCTTTACAAATTGCATCCCCTTGCCACTAGCCATGATAATTATAGATATTAGAACCGAATTAACATGGTAGCGATTCATCTCGATTATTTTTTCCATACTGGAAGTTCACTAAAATTAAGTTAACCTTTCTAAAATATACATTACCAAGTCCCTTGTAGATATAAAGCTTTATATTTATATATAAGTTTTTAATACACATCAATTTATTCTACTGATATTATGTTCACAAAATTACTTCCCTTATATTGTTATATTATATAGAAATCGGAAAATCATTTTTGTTTAAGATTTATTCGTTAAAAACTATTTTAATCAGCCAAAGATTATATTAAGTAAACTTTTCTTTATTTTAAGCTGATAACTTACGTCGCGTACCGATAGTCTTTAAAATATAATTAACATTTCATATCATTTACTTCATTGAAAGCCATAACGTAGCTTAATTCAACTATTTTTTCTGAAATCATCCCAATATTATCTGTAATCATTTCTTGTTAGACTAATTCTTATATCATATATTGATAATTAACATTTAATTATGTTATGAATTCACACATGAAACCTACCACACAGATTGCATTAAACATTTAAATGCTTGTTTCACTTGTTTCATTTTTGCACAAAAAACGATACTGTGAAATCTACTTATAAATGCAGTAATAACCAGCTAAAATAATTAACTATGATTATAATACTGTAGTCCTTCGGCTGTCCACTCACATGATGTTAGGTTTGGCGGCTTAAAAAATACGTAATTGTTTTACTGCAATCAAGATTTGAAATATGTTCTTTTACACTTGTATAATTATAATTAGATTATACACAC
>NC_043004.1:12795930-12805930 GCF_006345805.1 Octopus sinensis
AATTTACTCTATAAAAACAGAGAAAAGGAAAACGTATACATATATATATATATATATATATATATATATATATATATATATATGTACACACACATACATATATATGCATATATATATAAGTGTATATACATATGTATGTATATATGTATAAAGAATAAAAAGTTTTGAATGGTACAACAATGCGCTATGATATAGACAATGGGCGCTATATCTGTTGTAATTAATCATCCATAGTCAGCTATGATATTTCGGAATAATATTCCTTCTTCAGATAGTGGTTGCGAACTCGATCTGGCCCAGGCGTAGAGATAGGAGAGTATTGTAGTTCGCTTGAAGCATTGTGTATTGTTTGTAAAGAATAAAACGTTTTGAATGGTACAACAATGCACTATAATATAGACAGTGAGCGATATACCTGTTGTAATTTCGTCATCCATAGCCTGAGATGATATTTCGGAATATATATGTATGTTCTATTCTTCATATAATTATTTAAAAGCTGGTTTCTAACAAAGATACAAAGCTCCAATATTGGAATGTAGATAGGACAAAAATATCATGTAGTAGGTAAAATGACATCATGACTTGCTGCAAATCACTTGTTAATCTCACCATCTCTTTTAACCCGCCACACCTACTCATGGCTTAAATGTTAACACTACATCAGATATATATTGAGAAATCTTGTAGAAAATTTAAAGATAATGAAAAGAATTCGCAGCGAAAATTTATCATAAAATACTTTACTTTCTTCTTTTACAGCTGTCATCCTACTGTAGCCAAACTAGACAATTGCTTCCAAAATTTAAGCTAATCATAACAATAATAGTCTCTGTTTTTATCATGTATTTCATTTTATTAACAGCTTTTTGTGCAGCAGATGAACTAAGGGGCATAAATGGAGACAGCAGAAACGTCTTCTAGATATAAACACAATCATGCGTACGCATATCCATCCATCCATCCGTCCAATCATCTATGTATGTATATATGTGCGTGCGTATGTGTGTGTGTGTGTGTATGTATGTATGCATGTATATATATATATATATATATATATATATATATATGGAAAAAAAGTCAAGATAGAAAATGCTAAAATAATTTTATAAAAAACATTTCAGTGCCGGTTTCAGTCATTGAGACTTTTTCAACTGTAACAATTAAACAATTAAATTTAGAAAAATTTTAAAAAAAGTTTTTTTTAAAAGAATATTTGTATAGTGTTCAAATACAAGGGGCATTTTCTTTGTTTCTGCATGTCTCTGTCTCTCTTGTTTACTCTTGTGAATTTTTGGTAGGGAAGAAGAAGAAGAAGAAGAAGAAGAAGAGAAGAAGAAGAAGAGAAGAAGAAGAAGAAGAAGAAGAAGAAGAAGAAGAAGAAGAAGAAGAAGAAAAAGAAGAAAGAGAAGGGAGAATAAGAAGGAATGTAGATAGTGTGAAATTAGTAAGGTGTTAAATGTTTAAATGACTTAAAATTGGCACGTTATGGATTCTAGCAGTGATTGGGATTGTTTTTTAATGAATTCTTGGGAATCTCTTGTGTGTATCATTTTTAATATTTGCATGTGTATTTGTGTTATTCTAAGTCCGAGGTGGATATGTCGTTTGTCGTAGACCCGTTCAGAAGGGGCCTGTATTTTGTAATAAAGAGAGTCTCTTTACTAATTCGTTGGCTCCAGGTTGTATCGTCCCTGAATTGGTTGAGGGGAAAAATACTGAAGCTTGGATTTTTGTTGTTGGCGCAAATGTCTATGTGTTGGCTGAATGCTATTTTTCTGTTTTGGGGAATATTTATCTGGGATCTGTGCAGGGCCATTCTTTTACGTAGACTATTTTTTGTTTGGCCTATGTATTGCTCTTGACACCCAGAGCAGGTTAGTGTGTATATCAATTTCTCCGAAGCACATGTGAAGTTGTCCCTGTTTGAAAGAGAACTCTTATTCCTCAATTAGATAATCGCATATCCCACAATTGTTTTTTACTGACGGCTTCTGTGTTGTTGAGCGTATTCGGGCTTGTGTTAGGAGACTTTTCATAGATTTGGGCTGTCACTTGCTTTTTATGATGGTGTGTGTTTGGAGGATTAAGTTCATTCTGTGGTCCTTTTTTAGCAGGGGTATGTTTTGGAGGATGGTGTCGAAGGCTTCATCGCTGAGAGGATTGTGTGTGGAGATGTATGGTAGGACTTTTGGTTGTAAATTTTTCTTTAATTTGGGATGTCTGAGTTCCTGGATGTTGAGTTGAAGGGCACGTTGTAAGCATATGGCAATTACTGAAAGTGGGTAGTTCCTAGTGATGAGTGTATCTTTTAGTTCATGTAGTCGTGTGTCTCTTGTGTTTGCATTAGAAACTATAGTAAATATCCTTTTTGCTAGGTTGAAGGGGATATTTATTCTATTGTGTCTGGGGTGACATGAATTGAATGGCAGATATTGCTTAGAATCCTTAGGTTTATAGTGTATATCTGTTTCTATTACGTTATTAGAATTCTTAATGAGGACGTCGAGGAATGGGAGTTGTTGCTGGCTATATTCCATCGTGAATTAAATGTTTACGTCAAGTCCATTTAAAAGTGATTGGGGTTCTTTAAGTTTCTCTATATTTTCATGCCAAAGAACGAAACAGCCATCTAGGTATCTCTTACAGTAATTTTCTATGTAGATGGAGAAAGAGCTGCCGTATCTTTCTAGGACCTTACGATAAAGACTAAATTCTAGATATCCCATGACTAGGTTAGGAAAGGAGGGGGCCATTCGCGTACCCATCGCAGTCCCCGATTTTTGTCGGTAGAAGTTGTCTTTGAAGGCGAAATAGTTATTTTCCAGGATGAATTTTAGCCCTTCTATCACGAATTCATTTTTGACGCGATGTGGGAATTCGTTCGCATAATTCTCTAGCCAGAATTGAATTGCCTCTATTCCGAGGTTGTGGGGGATATTGGAATAGAGGTTGACTACATGGAAGGATACTAGTAGGGTGTTTTTGTTTATTGTTTTAGGAAGGTGATTGAACATATCCAGGTCGTCCTTTATATAGCTTTTGACATGCTTGAGGAATGGTTTTAAGAGGCTATCTAAAAAGTTACTGAGGCGGTGGGTTTCGCATGCGGGACCTGCTATTATAGGTCTCAATTTGAGGTCATTAGGAGAAGGGACTTTAATTATTTTGTCTGTGGCTATCTTGCATGCGTTACTTATTTTTTCACTTTTGTGTATCTTGGGAATACCGTAGAATTGGCTGGTTTTACTTTTGAAATTGGTAATATAGTCATATTCTTTGTCGGTGAGCCCTTCTTTGTATAGGTTTAACATGGATTTTAGTTCTCTCATTATTTTTTGCTGACTGTATATATATATTTATTGGGAAAATCGAAGTGGGATAAGAATGTGATTAAGGGAGAAGTACAATCAAAAATTAAAAATGCTAGTTCTAAAATCTCTCTAAGATATCAACGCAGTAGTTTTACTGACAAGGAATACTCGTAGCCGCGTTAACATGGCTGTACCGAAAAGTGAGAAAAATAACCCGAAACCGGGACTGGTCTATTGGTTCCGTCGCTGGAAGGTCGTAGGGGTTCGCTCCCCTGTTCGTGATTTATCGGGTGCAGCTTTGCATCATTAACCAGCTAGAGGAGATGTCCGCCTGGAGTTAAAAAAATCGCAGTAGAGTCCTTTCGAACAGACAGCCATGTTGAAGTGGCTACGGATATTACAATGTTAAGCAGAAACAGCCCGTTAGTCATGTACACTAAAAGCCGCAGAGATCTTGCGTGTGTGAATTCAAAATCTTTAAATTCCATGGTGCTAGAGCTCTGATTAAGCAAGTGATAATTAATATCTATTTCTTTAATTAATATCACTGACATAAAAGGCGTTACAAAAGAAAAAACGACATGGAGTTTAGAGGACGACTGCATAGTAAGACATAATGTTTTCTTATCCGTGGTCTGATGTGAAAAATGCCTGTACAAGATACCAAATTTTAAGATTCCGCATCCTATTTAACTGAGAAAACACAAAAATGTGACAGTCGTGGTAAAACCATTGCCGGCTTTCCAGTTAATTAACAAGACAGGGTCATATCCATATTTGAGCTGCTTTCCAAGTATATGTGTGCGTGTACACGCACATGCGCACACACAGGTACAAACATACATGCATACATACATATGTGTGTGTGTGTGTGTTTGTGTGTATACACACATACAAAAGATATGTATGCACGTACATACTTTTTGTTGTTTCCATCACTGCGCATGTAATTTTAATTAATTAAAAGTTGGTTTACTTTATCACATACGCTAGCACCATCTTTCCTACAATAATATAGATAATGTTTACATATATGAGCTGTTTACAAAGGATCAAAGGCATTATAGTTTAAAGAGAATAACATTGGAAATTTACAGATCTACATCACTGGAGCGGAATCTATTGTGTATAAGGAGTTTTAATGTATTTTGAAGCCGAACTAATTGCAAGAAAGTCAACACTCCACACACACACACACACACACACACACACGCACGCACGCACACACACACACACACACAGACACACACACACAAACACACACAACACACACACACACACACATAAACGAAGTCAATTCACACACGCACTATTGTTTAGTCGGTTGACCTGCTAGGAACAGCAGTCAGCTCTCCCCTAAATTTACCGCCGTAAGGATGGGGATATTGTATAGTATTAAGCAACCTCGGAAAAGTAGAGTAACAGCCACGGCTGAGTTAAACAAAGACAATAGGTTCAGAAAAATATGGAATGCGACATATATTCATTTAAAATTACAAAATTGTGTGTAGAGTTTCCCGTGCAGCTTTGATTCCTGGTTAAGAGAATACAATTTATCAGCTTCAAGGCGGTCACGTGGTTGAATTGTTCGAGCTGCAGACAAAATGTTACCGGTATTTTATATACGCTGTTAGCACGTCGGACGAATTGCGTAGCCGTATTTCCTCTGCCGTTACGTTCTGAGTTCAAATTCCGCTGAGGTCGACTTTTCCTTTCATCCTTTCGGGGTCGATTAATTAAGTACCAGTTACGCACTGGGGTCGATGTAATCAACTTAATACCTATGTCTGTCCTTGTTTGTTCCCTCTGTGTTTAGCCCCTTGTGGGTAATAAAGAAATAGGTATTTTATATACGTGCCTGTATGTTTTATATTCAAATTTCACTGCGGGGCAGCCTTTTCATATTTAGTGGTAGGTAAAATGAAGTACTACTCAAATACTAGGGTCTATTTCTCTATATGAATATTAGAAGTAAATGGACTCATAATAGAAGATGCTAATCCTACTCCATTGACGCATATAAAAGATGAAGACCAAACTGTATTAATGAAGTATGATCTCATACACATCTAGTTTCTGCATATAAGGGAGTGAAGAGACACGTTTTACACCAAGTTTCACAAGATCTACTGCACAGTATATGAGAGATCTTCCATGAATTTGAATGAAAAAGAATGCCAGACAAGCATAAGGCAATTTATAGTTAGAAAGAACTTCACGTACATCGGAGTCATCTTTTTTTCTCACACAATATGCCAAGTGGCAAGATAAGTGAGAAAAGGAGATTGCTACATTGGCTGAAAAGATTTCCAAACCTCGCAGTCCTTGGTGTGTTGCCAGGTCATAAAACATCATCGCATACGCTTGTCCTACATTGTGGCTTCTAGCCCAGCATAAGATCATATAGACACCTCCACTAATTAGAGAAAAGTAGTCTCTGCCTCACATCATATATGATGAACGGTCTGCAGAACACAAGATATATGAGCATCAATGCTATCTACTAAGTCAACCTGCTCCTGTAACACCGCACGAACATGAAAAGTTATCAGTAAAAATGCATTTAAATTTTAAAATTTTGATTTAAGAAATCTAAACTATTTACATGACATCCAAAATATGCAATCAAAATTTTACACTTCCAAATCTCGTTTGTTATTTTCCGTATTATAAAGGTCTGTAGAAGTATTACGTGCCGTCTCCTCATATAGAACGAAGCAACGCGGATGAAGAAATCGCATCAAAGTTGTACATAATGGCGAATTAGTGATGAAACTTCTTTACAGTCATTCAGCCTCCTAGAAATAGCAGTCAAATATTGTCTCAGATCAGGACTTACTGTGATGAAATTGACAAAGCAGTTTAGATTAACCCGTCATGTCAATAGACGGCGGTTTAGTCTTAGGTGAAAAGTATTTGACCATAGCATTGTACTAACGGAGCAAATCTACGATAACCAACAACAAAAATATCGACAAATTGCACCTCCTACGACGTCAACTTATATTTAGACGAACCAATGAGAAGGCTTTATTTGATAGAGATAGCAGCCACATTCTTGCCAACTGTAATAAAAAGGGAAGAGATCCGTGTACAGAGAATAACTAAAGCACAGACATGATAGCTTTGAATACCTTTAAACACAGGTCTGCTGAATAATCAGGGTTCACCTTGGATATACAATGACAATTTTAGAAGTTTAGAGTTCGGAGGAAAGCATTCAGTTGTTCATAAGCAAGTCATATCAAGTTATGGTCCCCCAAATTTTAACATGATGTAAAATATTATATAAACTCACATTTTACATTCAAGATTATGCAGCAATTAAACTGATATTAATATATAGGGGAACGAAATATTGAGCTGCCGTAGAATAGCATTTAATGCGCAATGACGTTGATATGGCTTGAAGTTTTGTGACTGTTGTAGTGAAAATGGTACTCCCCTTCTTACGTTACCATCAAGGTAGACATTTCTAAGTCATTGTCTTGCGGAGCTATCAGCAAAAGCACGATAGATGAGTCAAAGATAATAAGACGAGAAATACCACCAAGACATAATAGTAGCGACAAAAATATTACAGTGCCGACAATAAGATAGAAGTGGATGAGGATTCACATTATAACAGTGGCGGCGAGGAAATAAACAATTCACGTGAACAACATTGCAGAAAAAAATAATTCACGAGAAAATAAACAATTCACGCGGATGACTTACTGCTAAAAAGGACGCAGAAGTCAAAACGAAAATGCCCCAAAAGCTAGAAATGAACGAGTATATAACTCTCCAGAAACTATCAGAAGAGTTGCGATATGATATTAAAAGTAAGGCACGATACAGAAGAAATCCAACGCAGCGATTTTTTTACAAATAAAACTAGTACGGAAAAGTCGAAAGACGGATAAAATGTATCACAAAAGCACAATATACAACAGGAGATAAACCCTTGTATGGCATGTGGTGGTAGGTACTTGAGAAAAGAATATCCATCTAAAAAAGTAAGGTGTTTTCGTTCTGGAACACACGACACATTAAATCTCCCTGTAGAACTAAGATGAAAAATTGGACCCAACGAGAAAAAAATATATTGTCATCAGAGAAAAAGGTTTGTACAACAAACAGAAAATTCATCAAGGTGAGAATCGAAATCACTAGTGTTAAAATGCAATTAGACACAGGTAGTGACATCACCATCATAAATGAATAAACATGGCGACAAATCGGTAAGCCGAAATTACTTGAATCAAGTAAAGTAGAATATAGTGTTACAGGAAAAAAATTATATTCCTTTGGTGAATGTATTTGCAATGCAGTGTTGAAAAAAATCACTAAGACTATTTGTCACAGAATGCATGGAGTTATTCAAAATGTGGGATACCACCATTAGTGTTCTCTGTGAAAATATAGTCGGTACAGTTAAAAGTTCGAATGAAGTCGAACAACAGAGAAAATAATTTTTTAAATCGCTTCCAAATGTTTTTTTGGAAGGATTAGGCTGTTGCACTAAAGCAAAAGCGAGAATCGTGGTAAAAGAAAAAACAACATCTGTTTTTAGGCCCAAACGGAATGTGCCGTTTGTGGCACTGGACAAGGTCAATAAAGAGTTATAAATACTTGATAGTCTAGCTATAATTGAAAAAAGTCGGGCAGTCAGGCTGGGGAGCTCCGATGGTTTATGTAAAGAAAAAATATTAAGTTGAAAAAAATGCTAAAATGGAGGAGCGATGAATAAAGTAAACTATAATTACTTGCTTCCCTATAAAAAACAAATAAAAGGGGGAGATGTTATAGTGAAAATGGTACTCCCTTTCCCACGTGACAAAGTGGTATGATTGGGTCACTATAAAGTAAGACAGTCGGTCGTGGTCGGAGGTCAGTAGTAGGAGAGTCGTTGTACGAGTCCTCAGTTGGAGTCAGTGTCAGTTACATGTTATATACGAGTTCGAGTTACCGTCATGGTAAACGTTTCGAAGTCGTTGTCTTGCGGGGCT
Source organism: Octopus sinensis (assembly GCF_006345805.1). Lineage (NCBI taxonomy): Eukaryota > Metazoa > Mollusca > Cephalopoda > Octopoda > Octopodidae > Octopus > Octopus sinensis. The sequence goes on from NC_043004.1 coordinate 12,804,236, forward strand.
ATCAGCAATAGCAAGATAGACGAGTCAAAGGTAATAAAACGCAGAATATCGCCACAACATAATAGTGGCGACAAGAATATTATAGTGCCAACAACAATATACAAATGGACGAGGATCTCACACCATAACACTGGCAGATGATAGCTTATGATGAACCAGAAGTGAATACAATGTTATCTATACATATTTTAAATGACTAACCAGCTTATCACATAATGAAAAGAGTTTCATATACAACAAATGGTGTCAGACGAAGAGAAAATTGTTGGTTTTTCGCGAAAGACAAACATAAAGAAATACGTTCACTTTTGATGTTAGTTACACAATATTTTACAACAAAATGGCAGACCTATAATGGTCATCATCATCACCGTCATCACTGTCATCAGTATCATCGTCAACATCATCGTCATCATCATCATCATCAGGTTTCTTTAATTAGTGCAGTAAGTCGTTGGTGGTATAACTCTAGTCTTTTGCAGTCAGTGGTCGCCACTGGCTTCTTTTATCTGTCATGTTTTGCAGGGTTGCGATGTTTTGAACTTTCCAGTCCTTGGTGCTATCCGACCAGGACTTTTTCTCACTTTCTTTCGCCCTCCCTTAACTGTGACCTGAACGATGGATTTTGGATATAGAGTTGTGGCGGGATACGTGACCGTTACAGACAAGTTTTCGTCTCTGGTTCTGCACAATGAGCGGTTCCTGTCTGCCAGCGTACTTTTTGAGTTACTGCTTCACAAAGCCATTCGTTTTGTGTTCTGTGAAAAGGGTGAAAAGGATGCGTAGCAGACTTCTGAAGTTCTTGCAATAAAATTTAAATATGCCATTGTCATTATATGTTTGTAGCGCATTAGTAAGGTCGCAGAAGATTCCACGTTGAATCTCTTTCCTTAGAATTAATCGTCTCTGTGCCCTGTGTTACGATGTGTATATCGGAAAATAGAAAAATAATAGCCTGTTCTGAAAAGAAAATAATCCGGAGGCAGAAGAATTCCGAGCGAATTACATTTATATTTATGAAAAAGTATTCCTGCTGATCTATAACCATTGATGTCACCGTACATATAGGTCCTGAGATTTGACAATTATAATCTGGCATAAGCCCACAGATCATTTTGAGCAATGATTATTTAGAAAAGGGATACCATATTCCAATAGTCTAAAAGGAAACAAATGTTAAACCATATATAGATATCTAGCACTGATGATGATTTCGAAAATATCACAACAGCACAGAAAAGCACTGGGCAAAATATATCAGGAGATTTTTGTTGAAGTTTACATGGTTCTGTAATTCGATTATATACTTCTTTATGCTGCGCAACACATTTATCATAGACTGCACTGGAATTCGAAGCGTAAGCGTGTAAGCAAATGTGACATATTCGTTATTAAATAACTTCTCATAAATCTACATTAGATATATTTTATTACAGTAATATACCAGAAGGAAGTTAGACATATAACACAAAATCCTTATTAATAATAGATACACAATGCACAGCTTTCCATGAATCCAAGCAGAAAATAAATAGTGCCATCAGTCTCTTCACAAACAAGCTGTACAGCGTATATAGAGTTGACTACATAAACGAAATGGTCACACGATATAAATTTAATAATGGAAGTATTTTAAGGCAGATAATTAAATAAAGGCTATATTACACCAAAACTAGATTCTATGTAGTTATATAC
>NC_043004.1:12813430-12878430 GCF_006345805.1 Octopus sinensis
GACAAAAATACCATATTTTGAAACTCTAAATGGAAATAACTGCTGGACATATATAACATAGGGTGTCCATGAGTAACGGTACTTCCAAGAAAATTACTACGGAAGATGAAGAGCTTGAGATTGTGACGGAAGATTTATGACCGGGTTCACTTGCCTTTACAGTAATGTTCTGCCGTTCTTTTTCTTATGTTGCACAACATTTCCATTATAACAAAATGCTCTCGGATTCAGAGAGTAAACATGTAAGTAAAGATAACGTGTGTGAGATTAAATCTGTTCTCATAAAAATATATTTGATATATTTCACTTTGTGAACATGCCAAACGGCAGTTAGTTGTACAGAACAAGTTCCTTACTAGTAATGGATACGTAATGCACAGCTTTCTAGAATCCCAAGCACAACGGGAAAAATCCCTTCTCTCCAGTCCCATCACGAAAATATTATACGACCAATATAGAGTTTATTATGTAGATGAAATGGTTACAAGATATAAATCTAATAATTGTTTCTGGTCCAGGCACAAACCCAGCGACTTTGTATGACGAAGGTGGGGTTATTGATACTGTCGACCACCAAAGCTTGATTGGTACAGTATTTTATGAACCCTGAAAAGATTGTAAGCAAAGCTAACCTTTGCGAGATTTGAACTCGGGATGTTAACGTCTATAACAAATTTTCTCTGGTATTTTGTCCATCGCTCTAACGATTCTTCCAATTCACTGCCCACTTTCCATAAATTTAATAATGATTGAATTTAAATGTGATATCTAGATACAACACATTCTTTATACACTCCTGAACCTGGGTTTCATCTCTCCTGGAGGAGGAACTCAGCTCTGGATTTCTTCCACCGTTGTTTGTCTCTGGCCAGTTGTCTTCATGTGGTCCACATGTAGCGGGTTTCGTCGGCTTCTTGATCCTCTCCATTGTCTTGCTGTCCATATCATATTCTTCAGTTGTACGATGTGGTCAGCCCCTCTATATTTGCTCTCTTTGATTGTTCTAATAGTGTAGGTGACTCTCGTATGCTGCCGAATCTAGGTACTGGTTTTATTGTCCCGCAATGTGCTGCTGATCACGGTTCATTCCATTTTCGGTTGGGCTACAATGAGGGCATTCATGATGGTAGTAATGATAGCCCATGTTTCACTGTCATAACTACCACTGACAAGACGTACTCGTTGAAGATCTTTCTTTCAATTTTCCTGCAAGCTTTGGGACTTCCCATAAGGTTTCCCACATTCCCAAAGGCCGCACTACGAAGAGCTATTTGAAGGTGGTTCTCCATCATGACTGCATCCCAATGACAAACACAAATGAAAGAGTAAATGAATGTACGTGAAGCTTTGAACTTCTCATAAGCTGGAAATATTATCGATCTATAGATTAACGAATGTCTGTGATAAAAAATTCTCACAGAAAAGTCACAATGTTGAACACAGTCACTCAAGTATAAGCAAATATGCAAACTGCAGAAGTATTACCGCAAAATATAAAATTATTTCATGCCATAATACAATTGACGAAAGAAAATTACAAAAATATCTCCAAATTACTTCAAAGAACATTTTTACTGACGCTAAATTTCACATAAAAAGTAATTTTGAAAAATTAAGAAATGGCTGGTTTTATATTTATTGATATCATTTCGAAAAACGTGATTAGATATAAAACTTGTCTCTTAGAGTGAAGATAGCGCAACAACAAAAAGAAAGGGTGTCTGATAAGATAAAGCTAGAGTGTTTCATGTCCAGGCGAGTATGGAGTTCTCCAAATCAAGGGCGAAGTTGTATTTATTTCTGTTTTTCGGGACATATCTGCTAGATATTCACGGAACATCTTTGTTTCTCAAAAATCCTGGACGAAGGGCTGGTTAACCTTCTTGTGTATAGGCCTTGGTAATAATCACAAATTTTCGGGAAAAAAACAAACACAAAAATATTAAAAAGACGAAATGATGATAGTGTTCCAGCATGGTCACAGATCATAGGCTGAAGTAGGTAAGAGAGTAGATGAATAATAACAAAACAAAAATCCAACCCCGAATTAAAGATGTTCAACTTATATAAATGAGGGAGTGAGTCCTCAGGTGGCCGCCGGTATTGCTAAATCCTCTCACACATTACATCCTAATATCTAACGACCTTGAGGTAGGCGAAATGGTTGAATCTGTCAGGCATAAGGCAATTTGCTTACATGCATTTCACCTGTCTTTATGTTCTGAGTTCAAATTTTGTCGTGTTCGACTTAGTGTTTCATCCTGTCGGGCTCAGAAAAAAATAAAAGAATTACTATAGGTGCAGGCGTGGCTGTGTGGTAAGAAGCTTGCATCTGCGCATGCGTTGGATTATTTGCTGTCTGGATTTTGTAAGAGTCGGACGTAGTTTTTTGTGTTGCTTAGATGTACTCAGACCTTGACGGGTCTGAGTTGTCGTCGTCGGAGCTGGTAAAGTCGGTCATAAAGATGGACGGATTGTTGAAGACAAAGAGTTTTGCTGAAGCCACAGAGGTGAAGCGAACGGAAATGGACTTGGCTAACTTGAAGGAGTGAGAAGATAGCTAAGGAGGTGGGCGGCGATGTGAAGTTGTCTATCCCCAAATGAATTATGGAGAGAACGGAGAAGAAAACGATCACTTGTAAGGTGAATTCGTTGAAAGGAAAATAAGCAGAAAAGGTGGAGGCAGAAGTGGAAAAGGCGCTGAGGGAACGATCAAAGGAGATAACGTATATAACCAAAGGAAGAAGACATGGGGCAATCGACAGTAGAGGAGGTGAGGAGGCTGGCGAGTGTGGCCGTGAAAACAGACAAATTAGTGCTTATGCCCACATACCTTGAAAGAAAGACTTCCTAGGTGAGGTTAGAAGCAAATCCACCGGATGTAGAAGTGGCTTGGGGAGCGGCAGCTGTCCTTGTTGGAAGCGAGGAGGTGGCTGTCTTCCAAGTCACAGAAATGGACGAAGGAGGGTGGAAAGGAAGGACACTTGAACTCATTATTCAGAGGGAGGAGGGTCACTGGAGAACTTGGCAGAGACAGTGACGTTGGGGGAAATCGTGCTGATGGTGTGGGTAGAAGATAGAGTACTACGTTGTTTTAAATGTGGCCAAAAGGGCCACATTAGAGCATATTGCCCACTACAGAGAGCGATGGCTGAGGAAACAGTTGTGGAGACGGAAGAGAAAAAAGAGGAAGAAAAGACAGACGGAGGAAAGGATGAAAATGAAGAAGAATGGAAAGTTACAGAGAGCACAAGGAGAAAGAGAAAGACACCCACCCCATTTTCCCACAAGAAAAAAAAACAGAAAAAGAAAGAACAGACATCACAATATTTAGAAGACCCCCCTCACTGCCCCGGTGAAAAAGATTACGAATGCATGGCGGAGTGAATGATGTCACTAGGTGATGGAGAGAAGGGGGAAAGGATTGGACTGAAGGAGAAAAAGGATTTAGGGCCCAGAGGCGGCGAGTGGTGTTACTCAGTGCGAGGTGAGTAGAACACTCTTCATAATAACATTTTCAGATATCATTCATGTTATATTTTAAAATATTTTGATTTGTTGTTCATGTTCATTTTCGTGTGCCATTCCTTATATCATATTTTATTTTCATATTTTTAATTGTTATATGTCCCCATTTGTGTTGTTGTGTCCCCCTCTGTGTAATGCCTTTATGGCAATTTAAAAGAAACAAAGTTGCTTCCCAACCACATGGTTCCGGGTTCAGTTTCGTTGCGTGGCAGTTTGAACGTTTGCCACCAAAGCCTTCTACTGTAGCCTCGGGCCGACCAAAGCCTTGTGAGTGGATTTCGTAGGCGGAAACTGAAAGAAGCCCATCGTATACATACATATGTATATATATATATATATACTCTTTACTCTGTTACTTGCTTCAGTAATTTGGCTGCGGCCATGCTGGAGCACTGTCATTAGTCGAGCAAATCGACCCCAGGACTTATTCTTTGGAAGCTTAGTACTTATTCTATCGTTCTCTTTTGCCGAACCGCTAAGTTACGGGACGTAAATACACCACCATCGGTTGTCAGGCGATGTTGGGGGAACAAACAGACACAAACATACACACACACATGCATATATATATATATATATATATATATATATACATACATATAGCCACCACCATCACTTGACAACCGATGTTGGTGTGTTTACATCCCCGTAACCAGCGGTTTGGCAAAAGAGACCGATAGAATAAGTACTAAGCTTATAAAGAATACGTCCTGGGGTTGAATTGTTCAACTAAAGGCGGTGCTCTAACATGGCCGCAGTCAAATGATTGAAACAAGTAAAGATACCAGTTGAGAACTGAAATCGATGAAATCGATACCCTTTCCCCCGATATTACTGGCCTTGTGTCAAAATTTGAAACCAATATTCAGAGAACCTTTCTGGATAATGTTGATCTAATTACAAAAATACGAAAGAAAGCAAAAGATATTGCTGAGATTTTTTCTGAATGTAAGAGTCCCCGATCAATCAAGTTTGAGCTGCGATAAGAGAGAACAAATAAAAAAAAAAAATTAAAATACACATGAATAAATAAAAGCAAAAAAGAAACGAAAACTAGATGGCTTCTTGATACAAACAACAACTCTTCTGTTTTAACTTGAAACGGAAAAGAGTGCGACAGCATGAGTCGTTATACCAGGGACAAATAAGAGTTTATAATTGCGACATTCTCACGTACGATCCGTGACGTCTATGACTTAAACCACCAGTTAGTTAAATAACAGCAGCCAAAATAAACATCGTTTATACAGTGAGAGCCCAAAAAAATGTAAATGACAAACAAATTGGACATGAATTTTTGCAACTCATGATAATTAATTATAGTTTGAAATGTATGTTCAACGGTTTCGTTTTGTGCAATCTTAAAAGTACTCACAGAACAAAAATCTCCGAACTACATGAAAATATTTGAAGATAATCCGGATGATGATAATGCAACACACACACACACAGACACACACACACGCACATGGATGTATGAATGTATGTATATTTTACAAACATATATGGGCGTACATTATTTACATTATCTACATTATTTACATTTGACGGAAATTTGTCCTCATCTTGTTAACACAATGTTTCGGCTTCATCAGGTGTCTTGAGGAATTTTCGAACCTGGGTTCTCATTTGTAAGGTATTTTTCAATGTTATTATATGCCCGTGACTAAGAGCGCGGGCTACTAACCCCAAGATTCAGAGTTCGATTCTAGGCAGTGACCGGAATAATAATGATAATAATAATAATAATAATAATAATAATAATAATAATATAATAATAATAATAATAATAATAATAATAATAATAATAATAATAATAATAATGGATTTAAAAGTTATGACGCCGTAAACACATCAAAGACGTTTGTCAAGCGAACAAACACAAAGGTACACACACATAGATAAACACATACACACACATATGTATACGATGGGCTACTATCAGTTTCCATCTATCAAGTCCATTGACAAGGCTTTGGTAGTGCCGAAGGTGCCACGCAGTAGGACTGAACCTGGAAACATGTTATTGGGAGTCAAGCTTCTTACCACATATTTTGTCGCAATGTTCAACACAAAAGCCAGTGAGGTATTGAGATTTAATCCGCCTCAAAGCTGTGATGAAAAAATCTTTAAGAAACTGAACAAGATGGTGCATGCATTTGCAAGAAAAAAGGTTTTATGTTAAAATGTATCGAGTCACCAACCACTGAAGATATTGTAATAACAGCAAATCATGACTGGACTTGTCTTCCATAATTATCAGAAAATTAAGAAAATAATTACAAATCCTGCACAAATGTCAATTATTTTCATCGAATATTTATTTCAAGCTGACGTTTTAATCATATATCTATTAAATAAACTGACACTAACTTACTGCATTATCGATTATTCAATGTATGTATGTATGTATGTATGTATGTATGTATGTATGTATGTATGTATGTATGTATGTATGTATGTATGTATGCATGTATGTATGAGTGTGTCTGTATGTATATATATATGTATATATATACGCATAAATATATAAACATATACACATATGTAAACGTATAATTATACATGCCTACATATATGTATACACACACACATACACACACTACACACACACACACATACACACACTACACACACACACACACACATATATATATATATATATATATATATATATATATATATATATATATATTTATATATATATAGCGGGAAAGTTTACGAAAATAAACAAAAGACGAAGGCAGGTGGAGTACAAACAAACAAATGTATTAGTATAGCGCTCAGGAATAGAAATAGAAAAAGTCTTTTAAGTTTCGAGCCAACGCTCTTCGACACAAAGATACACAGAAAAAAACACGGAGAGAAACAAGGAGAGAAAAAATGCGTGTAGGAGCTAAGGATCTATCATGGCGTATATATATATATATATATATATATATATATATTTGTTTATATATACATGTATTATATAGATATACATATACCAGTTTATGTTTGTGTATGTGTGTATAAGTTTATACGTCTATGTATATATGTGCACATATGAGTCAATGCATGTGCGTGTATAAATATATGCGGGTGTATGTATGTATGTATGTATGTATATATACATGTATATGTTCACGTCTGGTCTTTTGCATATATAAATTTATGCACACAAGCTCTAGTAGAAGACACTTGCCCAAGATGCCTCGTAGTGGGACTGAACCCGGAACCATCATGTGGTTGGAAAGCAAGCTACTTACCACACAGCTACTCCTGCTCTCACATATATATATATGTATATATAAATTTTTTTCAGAATGAGATGAAAAAAAAACAAGGATGTGAAGATTTTAGAACAATTATAAATAGAAAGTCCCATTGCTGTTTCCAGAATATTTATTATATCCCTTCATCGGAAACGGTGTGAAAGAATGGTTAAGCAATAGTTAATTTAGATAAGATTAACTATTGCTTAACCATTCTCTCATACAGTCTCCGATGAAGAGATAAAATAAATATCCTGGAAACAGCTGTAAGACCTATTTATAAATGTTCTAAAATCTTCACAGCCTTTTTTTTTTTGCTCATTCTGAAAAAAATATACATACACATGCTGACATATGACCTACGTTGGACTCCTTATTCGCATAATCACCGAACCTGGAACTTAACTATGGTCTATCCTTAGCATTTATTCATTACCTCACACCTTTGGTTCTTATAGACACAATTTCCTCTCATAACCCTCCCTCTCAATCTCTCTCTCTCTCTATATATATATATGTGTATATATATATATATACATTTAAATACATACATACATATATATATATATATATATATATATATATATATATATATATTATATACAATACACATAAAGGGTGAAATATAATTAATTTAATAAAATTAATAAATTTCACCTAGTAGCTTTTTCGGTATGGAAATGACCATATTTGGTAAGAATTATATTAATTATAATAAAGGGTTTTTTGCAACTTGTATGTATGTATGTATGTATGTAGTATGTATGTATGTATGTATGTATGTATGTATGTGTGTGTGTGTGTGTGTATATGTATATATATATATATATATTATATATATATATATATATATTATATATATATATATATATATCCTGGGTCAGCAGGTATCGAATTTATTTTTGTTTCCTTTTTACTGAATTAGTATTCAATTTAGAAGACACTGTGTTTCTTTTTTATTCCATTCAGATATTCTGCTATTCATCTTTCCTCCCCAATCGCGTACAAAACATTACAGCAGATGCGATAGTCGAAGTGCTTGGGTTCATAATAGAAAACAATGTTATACAGATATTATTGGTGCAAAGAAATTGCTGCGTGGTATTTAATATTTAATAAACCGTTTTATATCATCCGATAACTGCGAGAAATGTTTTGTTTATCATAAAGAAAAAAAAATTGATTTCAGAACAAAAATAAATGAATAAATAAATAATAAACAAACAAATGAATGAAAAACTGTTGGTTAAATGGTTAAAATATAATTTTCCACGGAGATTCTTAATATTTAGATATGAGAATTTTTACAATATATATGTATATATATATATATATATATGTATATATATATATATATGTATATATATATATATATGTATATATATATATATATATATATATATATATATATATATATATTTACTGAAGACGAATGTTTTGTGGTTTCTAAGTTATTTTATCTTTAATAATAAAACGAAGAATATCTTTTTATTACTTTTATATATTTCTGGTGTAGGTAGACTTAATAAATAACACTATCAAGACCCCGTATTGAGTACACTTTCGTTCATTTGTTTCCAACATCGTTTGTATGCACGTTCTGATACTATACTTTTGAATCTGTGTTATTACTACGTATTTTCGAATTTATATCCGTTACATATATTTTAAGGTATTCATACCCACACACTCACACAAATATATAGACTTCGATTATACACACAAATATATATATATATATATATATATATATATATATATACAGACATAGGTTAGGTACAGTATATCTTCGCTTACTCTTTTACTCTTTTACTTGTTTCAGTCATTTGACTGTGGCCATGCTGGAGCACCGCCTTTAGCCGAGGAAATCGGCCCCAGCACTTATTCTTTGTAAGCCTAGTAGTATTCTATCGGTATCTTTTGCCGAACCACTAAGTTACGGTGACGTAAATACACCAGCATCGGTTGTCAAGTGATGTTGGGGAGGACAAACACAGATACATAAACATATACATACATACATACATATGTATATATATATATTACATTACAGATATAGGGTGAAAGATAATTAACCGTAAATTTTATAAATAGCAGCCTAGGACTACTATTTCCTTTTTCTACAAAAATATATCTCCATAGATAACAATATTGTTGTCTGTGGAGACATATTTTTGTAGAAAAAGGAAATAGTAGTCCTTTGGCTGCTATTTCTAAAATTTTCGGTATGTGGTCAAGCAACTTGTTACAAAACCCTTATTGTTATAATTATATATATGTATATATATATATATATATATATATATATATATACGGCGGGCTTCTTTCAGTTTCCGTCTACCAAATCCACTCGCAAGGCTTTGGTCGGTCCGAGGCTATAGTAGAAGACACTTGCCCAAGGTGCCACGCAGTGGAACTGAACCCGGAGCCATGTGGTTAGTAGGCAAGCTACAACACCCCGCGCCTGAGATTGCCAGTTATAACTTGAGATTTATATCATGCTAAACGTCTGTCTTTGTTCGGTCTGATTATTACGTTATCCATCAGACTACCGAAAAATTTCGCAAGAAATCTCCATAATCACTTTAAAGAAGTAGATTTCTCAAATCCAAGCTGTAAATTACCCTGTCGTTTTTTTCGTATCTTGAACTTACATCACATAAAAGAAACAAATGTAAAACTACAAATATATTCAGAAACTCCTGAATCTTTCCTATAATGTATCTGGACATTTAGAGAAAATGTTTCATTGCTATTTATAATTCAATTTCTCATGAACACAATGTCAAGAATGCATCCAACTTTTAAAATTTAAGCATGTGAAGACTAGCTGTTTAGCAGATAGGGGTGTTACACTCATGATCGCAAGATTGCGATTTCTAATCCCGGATCGAACGTGCGTTTTGTTCATGAGCAAAATACTTACTTCACACTACTCAATCCACTCAGCTGTAAATGAGCAGCCTAGTGACGGAACTTTTGTTCAGGAGAATGTTCTGATTTCGTCGCTTATACGATGTGGAAAGCAATTATACACTCTCATGGCTCCTCGGATTCGAGGCAATTTTGTCCAGAAGATTTATTTTTCCTTGCTTTTGTTTTGCACAAAAAAAAGCATCAATTATAAATTTAAAAGAATAATTTTGATGTACAGATACAATCGTTTCTAAATATTACCTTCGTATCTTTCTACACTAGTGGAGGCACATGGCCTAGTTGTTAGAGCAGCGGACTCACGGTCGAAGGATCGCGGGTTCGAATCTCAGACCGAGCGATGTGTGTGTTTATGAGCGAAATACCTAAGCTTCACGCGGCTGCGGCAGAAGGTAATGGCGAACTTCTGCTGACACTTTCGCCACAACTGTCTCTCACTCTTTCCTCCTGTATCATGCAGCTCACCTGCGACGGACCGGCGTCCCGTCCAGGTGGGGAACCTATACGCCAAGGAAACCAGAAAACCGGCCCTTATGAGCCAGGCGTGGATCGAGAAGGAACAAACAATTCTTCTACACTGTGGCACTAAATGGTTTCAAATTTTGGCACAGACCAGTGCTTTCGGAGGAGGGAGTACATGGAGTAATGATAGTCATCCTGTTATTATTTGCTAGAATACTACTTTTTGGAACTCGTTTGTAAACAAGATTTTCTCCCATCATATGCACACACCTTCAGGTAACAATTATTTCATCGACCCCAGAAGAAGGTGAGACAACATCGACTTCGGCGGAATTTGAACTCAGAATATAAATACCGACGAAATAACGGTAAACATTTTTGCCCGGCATGCAAACGATTCTGCCAGTTCGCCGACTTAGGGCACTAAAATGATACTTTCTACTAAAGGCACAAGGTCTGAAGTTTTTGGGGAAGGAACTAGTCGATAACATCGACCCCACTGTTTTCCTGGTACTTAATTTATCGATCCCGAAAAGTTGAAAGGTAAAGATGACCACAGTCGAAAGGTAAAATCGGAAGGTAAACTTGAACTCAGAACGTAAAGATGAAAGTGCTCCAGTGTAGAAGAATTTACCCGAGGTGCTAGCGATTCTGCCAGCTCACAGCCTTTGAATGTACTTCAATAATGAAAAAAATTATAAAGTATGAGACAGAGCCTAACCAAATTTATCGCAATATAATTTCATTTACTTTTCTATTCTAGGAACAAGGCCCGAAATATTTGAGAAGGGGGCCAGTCAATTAGATCGATCCCAGTACGCAACTGGTTCTTAATTTATCGAATCCGAAAAGGATGAATGGCAAAACCGACCTCTGCGGAATTCGAACTGAGGACGTAAAGACGAAATGCCTCTTAGCATTTTGCCTGGGGCGCTAACGATTCTGCCAGCGCGCCGCCTTTGAGGATACTAAAATGATGAAAAAAATTGTAAATTTTTTAGACAGAATCTCATGAAATTTATCGCAATATATTTTTATTTACAAGAAATAATTCGTATACAATTAATTACTTATATTTTTCTAATTTAAACCCTTTTCTTTTCATATTTTTTTCTGACACCCAAAATAGTTATTTTGTTCTTCTAATGAAATGTCATAGTTTTTAAATTCAAGTTATCTTTGTACATTAATGTGTAACTTCTTAAATTGCAATGACAGCAAAGTCTATTCAACATCATTTATAAATTTAGCAATTTAATTTAATGTATTTAAATATTTTCTTTTGGTACCGACAGCAAATTCTTATATAAAAAGCGCGTATTGTATTTAAGGAAAAAATATTTTTGTATCTTAATCAAAACACTAAGCCGTTGGGTCTTATAAATAATTAACTTAAAAAACGGTATACTCCGTTGTTCTTTTAGTAAATATTTATCGTAAATACTAGAGATAAAAATTTCTTAAAATAACAGAACGGTTTTACAATAAATAGTTTTAAAATCTAATCAATCATTAGAGCAATGATAATTATCGTAACGAAAAGAAACTTAAAGTTACTGACAATAATTAATAATAGTCATCGAAAATATCCTATTGTTATTTGCTAGAGTAATATTTTTTTGAACTCGAATGTATACAAGATTCGCTTCCATTATATACACGTCTTCACACTAGTTTCCACGCTTATATAAACCATTCTACTTAAAAAGATATTTGATATATTAATATTTTGGTTTTATACACAAACACACATACACACACACACACACACATTCGCACACAAACACACACACACATACACACATATATATGCAGGCATGGAGAGGTGCAGGAGTAACGAAGCGCAGGTGTGGTGATGTTGTAAGAAGTGTGCTTCCGAACCATACGGTTCTGAGTTCAATTCCACTGCGTGGCACCTTGGGCAACTGTCTTCAGTATAACCTCGGGCAGACCAAAGCCTTGTGAGTGGATTTGGTAGATAGAAATTGTAGGAAGTGAGCTGGCGGAAACGTTAGCACGCCGGGCGACATGCTTATCGGTATTTCGCCTGCCATTACATTGTGAGTTCAAATTCCGCCGAGGTCGACTTTACCTTTCATCCTTTCGGCGTCGATAAATTAACTACCAGTTACGCACTGGGGTCGATGTAATCGACTTAATACCTATGTCTGTCCTTGTTTGTCCCCTCTATGTTTAGCCCCTTGTGGGTAATAAAGAAATAGGTATTTCGACTGCCGCAACGTTCTGAGTTCAAATTCCGCCGAGGTCGACTTTGCCTTTCATCCTTTCGGGATCGATTAAATAAATACCAGTTACGCACTGGGGTCGATATAATCGACTTAATCCCTTTGTCTGTCCTTGTGTGACCCCTCTCTGTGTAGCCCCTTGTGGGCAGTAAAGAAATAAGAAACTCTAGGAAGCCTGTCGTGTATATATACATACATATACATATATGCATGAGTGCATACATATATGTGTGTGTATATATATATATATATGTGTGTGTATATATATGTATATATATATATATATATACATTTGTATATGTATACACACACATAGGTGTGTGCGTGTGATTATATCTGTGTCCGTGTTAGTTCCTCAGCACTGTTTGACAATCTCTTAGGTTTAGGGTGTTGCACTCAGGATTGCGAGATCGCGAGTTCGATTCCCAGACCGGGCGTTGCAATCATTTCATAAGGTGGCATGTGGCACACGGTGCACCTGAACAGGTAATGTCGATTTGATGGAGAGAGTGAGCTTATGTGAATACAAACATCCGATCACTATAAACAAATCATCTGTGTGGTCGTCTAACGGCAAGAGAATCCGTGATATACAGTAATCCCTCGACTATCGCGGATGTTACGTTCCACAACACCCTGCGATAGGTGAAAATCTGCGAAATAGAAACAGGACTGTACTGTATATTTTTAAAATTATTTTTATGATTTGTATATAGTTATTTGATTATAAATTGAAAACAATACCACGGAGGCATCGACGTAAGCTTAAATAATATAATAATAAACCGTGATAGGTGAACCGCGATATAGCGAGGGATTATTGTATGTACATATGTGAGTGTGTGTGTGTGTGTTCGTGTATGTATGTATATCACTTACTGTATCGACAATCTGATGTTGTTATCGCTGGCTAGGCGAGCAGGTGGACATTCTACTTCAACAGACCACATTCTGTTGCATTGTGATCTATTTACAGCTGAGTCGACCGAGACAACATGAAATGAAGTGTTTTGTTCAAAAACAGCGCGCAGCACCGGCCTGGGAATCGAAACCGTGGTCATGCAATCATGAGCACAACACTCTAACGATTACACCACGTGCCTTCATACTTATACACACACACTTTGTCCCCCTCTCTCTCTGTCTCTCTCTCTCTCTCACACACACACACATGTATATATACATGCATGTGGATATTTACTTATACATAAATATACACACATATACACAGGTGCAGGCACACAAGCAAACACATATATTTGCATTTACTTAGACATACATACGTACATATGCGCGTGTGGATGTATGTGTGTAGGTTTGTGTTAGGAGAATGGTGGCAGATAAATAAAGAAATAGATAGATATAGGCATGTTGGTGTTCTAAAAATCGTCTGTCTCTGCAGGAACAAAAAAAAAAAAATTATGTGTTGTTTCTGTATTCTCTCTCAGACATTTTCCAAAATTAATGCTGGCTGCTGTTGCAGAAAGCATTATAAATTGGAAGACGAAAATAAAACACAAAAAAAAGTTAAAATGAAAAATACGTCGTCTCAGTTGAATTTGGACATAGAACAATAAAGGAGCGGGGTGCAGGATGCAAAGACAATGGTAGATTTCGGGGTGGGATTTAAATTAAACTGGCAAGGAACTTGGATATAATAGAAATATATAAACAGAGGAATAAAAGCACATAAATATATAATTGAAAACATAACGCCAATTTGAAATTATTCTAGCGGCATGCTTTCAGCCCCCCAGCATTGACACCAAATATAGTTCGTGCATTCATTGGGTAATTTTATGTTATTTAGTATTTGTTCTTTTACTTTTTTTTTCCATTTCTTTTTTTTTTTTGTACCTCCATTTTGAGTTTTGTGATTTTTTGCTTGTTTGTTTTGGGTATTGTTTATTTTTTTTTTTTTTCCTCCTGGTTAAAGTATGTCTTGTTTGAAACTGTCAGCTCGAGTAAACTAACTGCAAACGACAGCTGCGTAATCACCACCACCAACACCACCAGCACTACCACCAGAACCACCACAGCCGCCGCCACCACTAACACATCATCATGATCATCCTAATCATCATGAATATCAGTTTTTAGAAGCATGTGGCAAAAAGTACCATCCTCATATATTCTCATAAATACACACACACACATATTATATATATATACATATATATATATATATATATATATACACATTTATATATATATAATATATATATCTATATATATATATATATATATATATATACATATATATTTATATATATACATATATATATATATGCATATATATACATAAATATATATACATATATATATATATACATATATATATACATATATATATATATATACATATATATACATATATATATATATATTATATACATATATATATATATATATATAATATTATATATATCATAATATATAATATTATATACAATATATATTATATATAATATACATATATATATATATATATACACATATATATATATATATGTATATATATATATATATATACATTTATATATACATATACATATATATATATATATATATATACATATATATTACATATATATATATAATATATATATATATATATATATATATATATATATATATATGTGTGTGTGTGTGTGTGTGTATGTATGTATGTATGGACGTAGGTATGCATTCCTCAATGGTTAAGTTGTCGGGCTCACAATCATGAGATAGTGACTTCGATTCCAGGACCGAGCTGTGTTGTATTCTTGAACAAAACACTTTATTTCAAGTTGCTGCAGGTCTCTCAGCTGTAGAAATGAGTTGTAACGTCACTGGTGCAAAGCTGTATCGGCGTTTGCATTTGCCTTGGTCAACATCAGTGGCACGGACAGTGAAGGCTGGTAAGCATCGGCGACTGCTGGTCTTCCGCTAACAACCTTCTCCAGACTTGTTCCTTAGAGAGTAACTTTCTAGATGCAATCCAATCCAATGGTCACTCATGACTGAAGGGTTTATATATATATATATATTATATAATATATATATATATATAGGCGCAGGAGTAGCTTATTACACACACCACATGGTTCCGATTCCAGTCTCACTGTGTGGCACCTTGGGCAAATGTCTACTATAGCCGCGGGCCGACCAAAACGTTGTGAGGGGTTTGGTAGACAGAAACTGAAAGAAGCCCGTCGTATATATATATATATATATATATATATATATATATATGTGGTGTGTGTGTGTGTGTGTGTGTGTGTGTGTGTGTGTGAGTGTGTGTGTGAGTGTCTGTGTGTGTATGTGTGTGTGCGCGCGTGTGTGTGTGAGTCTGTGTGTTTAAACGTGTGTGTTTACGTCCCCCGAAACTTAGCGGTTCGGTAAAAGACACCGATATAATAAGTACTAGGCTTACAAAAAACAAAACCTCGGGTCGATTGGCTTGACTAAAGGCAGTACTCCAGCATGGCCGCAGTCAAATAATTGAAACAAATAACAGGATAAAAGAATAAAGAATATATATATATATATATATATATATATATATATATATGCACATACACATCTATGTAAGTTTATATATACTTATTCATGCAGGCTTACATGTATCTATCTATCTATGTATCTAATTATCTATGCATCTATACATATATATATATAGTTTTTTCATAGCATTTTTGATTGCCTCGATAACTGACGAGATGCCGGGGCAGTTTTCCGTCCCGACATCCGAAACTCGGAGTGTTATTATGGCAACCGAATAATAGCCACATGTTATATTACAGATAAATTCCTCTATTTACATAATATCGAGGTCTCATTCATTCTGTTGTTATCTTACCATTACTATTAATATACATATATGCATACATACATACATACATACATACAAGCATACATATATATATATATATGTATGTATGTATGTATGTATATATGTATGCACATACACACAGAGGTATAGCTTTGTGATTAAGGAGCTCACTTTACAACCATATAGTTTCGGATTCAGCTTTACAGTTTACCACCTTCATCGAATATCTCTTACTTAAGCCCTGGGTTATTGCATGTGTATTTGGTAGACGAAATTGTTTGGAAGCCCGTCGTATACATACATACACTCCTATATATATATATATATATATATATATATATATATATATATATATAATACATTATTGGTGAATTGAAGAAATGGAGCTGAACGCAGATTGAACAGAAATCGTTTTATTTCATTCTACACGTGTTTCGAAAGGCACAAATTACCAAAATCCGATTGAATAATGGGACCATATTGTGTCTTTCTCTTCAGGAAGAAAAAGGAAATCCGTTGGAAAAACAAAAACAGAACAGAGGCGGAGCAAAAACAAATCGAACTGTGCTCCTAAGAGCCCATGGCGAAACTGTTTATCAGTGTATGTTGAGAACCGGTGGCTGAAGAATTCAACGGGTCAGGCATCGGTCAATCATGTGGTGAGGGTGTATAGATGTTCTTTGTGACCGAGAATAAAGTTCTGACTATTTAAGGAATATTGGATGTTTTATAAGGGGCGAGAAAAAATCTACTTAGAGACGTTGTGTGTGTATACTGTTCTATACATGTGTGTGTTGGCGTAGGGGTAGAAAACATTTTTTGTGTACGTGTGTGCGTTTGATCGTTCGGCTGTCAGTGGCTACTGCCGTGATAACCGTTGGGTGGCAGAAAGAAAAAAATTTAAAAAATATATATATATTATGTTTTATGTGTGTGTGTGTTCATCTAAGCCTGCCTTGTCAAGGAAACCCCCCGCTGTGAGAAAGCCAAGCCCCGTTTGTCTTACAGGAGTAATTCCCCTTGCAGTGGTTAATCGTAGATATCTTAAAGGCTGTTTACTGCTGTGATTTTTGCTACTAAGGTATCGGTTAAACTTTTGATTAATCTACTACAAGATTATACATCTTTCTATTTCACATTATATATATATATATATGTTATATATATATATATATATAATATATATATATATTATATATAATATATATATATATATATATATATATAGCTACATAAAGCGATGGGAGATATGTGTTACCATTGGTGGTGGCGATGTAGAGAAGGACGAATCCTTATGCCAAGTGTCGTTTATCTTAGTCGTTGGGAAGTGGGTCTGGGGAAAACCTAAATGAACGCCCCTTAGGGTGTACGTGTGTATATTTGTGTTTGTCCCTCCGCTGCTTGACAACCTGACTCGCTTTGTTCACGTCTTCTTAACCTGGCAGTTTGACAATAGGTACGTATTGAATAAATAGGAAACTTTATCAGAAACTATGCCTCCATCAAAGCGATGCCCCAATATGGCCGCAGTACGGTAGCTTAAACAAGTAAATGCTGAATGCTTTTTTTCATCATATTTAAAAGAAAGGGTATTATTTAATGACATTTTCTACAAATAACTTTCCGTTGGCTTCGGTTACAATTATATGGTAATTTAATATAGAAAGAAAAGTTTTGATTATTTAATAACAATTATGTGAGAAAGAAAAAAGCTTTTCAGAGCCATGTGATTCCTGCTATGTCTAGCATAGTAAATAACCACGTACGGGACAGAACACCATTGAGATTACTTAAAAGAGCGAGATTATGAATGCGATACTATAATCCACAAGGCCTGAAATTCTTGAAGGAAGAGAATTAGTCAATTACATCGACCCAATGCTCAATTGGGCCTTATTTCATCGACCCCGGAAGGATGAAAGGAAAAGTCGACCTCGAGTGGAATTTGAACTCAGAACGTAAAGACGGACGAAACGCCACTTAGCATTTTTCACGACGTGCTAACACTTCTGCCAGCTCGCCGCCATATGAATGTAATGAGATCATGAAAGAATTATCAATTCAATAATTAGTGGTAGTGTTGTCCTCCCTATTCTGCAAAGACTTCTTTAGGAGAAATTTCTTGAAATATTGCAGTATCCTCCAAACTAATTTTTTCTGCAGATTTCTATTTCTTGTAGCGATACCCGACGAATGTAAAAGAGTTCTGGAATCAACGTAATCTCGTTGACTCTGGATTAAGCTTATAATTTATAGAAAGTAACGATGGAATTATTTGGGTAACCTTTATATTTCGTGAACTTAAACAGATGATAGAAAAAAAACGCTTCCTCCTCAGTAAATTGAAATGTCGCATTGAATAAGATTTGTGATTGAATCGTGCATTTGAAATATTCAGTAATAAAAGAAATTTTAAAAATCGCATTTTGTTAACAAAAACTCTCGAACTATTTCCAGACAGTCTAACCTTTAATAGCTGCTTCATGTTAGTAAAAGTTACTTAATTCCCACTAATTAATAAACTGCTTTCTCCATTATTGTATAGTTTATACAGGTATGTATACGTTGATGGATTTATTACGTGAATACCTGTTCTTTGCTTGCTGATGTGTGTGCTTGCTTGCGCTCGAATTTCCAGAAATTTTATTCTTTAATTTCATTTAATGTTAGTAAAACAAACATATTATGGTGTACATAAAACATGAAATTTTGAGTAACCTTAGGATTATAAACTGGAACTATATAAACCCATGCTGTAATTATTCATTGCCTCTTGGGTTTTAGGTAATCTTTACTCGTTAGTATTACTGTGTACGCGATCCTTTCAGTCAGAGCACTTTACCAAAAATCTATGCGCGTGAGCACACATGCATAGATATAATTATATATATTTTAATGTATGTAAAAACACGTGTGTGTATGCATACATACACACACATACACAGACACACCATTCTTATAGGTGTATACATATATACATGCATGCATTACAGTGTATAAAATAAACAGGGATGCAGCAAATATTCACTCACTCATATATATATATATATATATAAATACATATATATATATATATATACATACACACACATATATATATTTATTTATATACATATGTTTATATATATATATATATGCATATATATATACATATACGTTTATATATAATATATATATATATATATATATATATATATATATATATATATATATACACGCAGGCACATAGAATGTATAAGATAAAACACGAACGCAGCATGCTGAAGGATGAAGGATGATGTAGGTCGGAATGAATTTTCATGCTGTTAAAACAAACAATTCCTGAATAATAACAAATCTTGAAAGAGGAAGAGAAAAAAAAGAAACGAAAAGAGTTGAGAAGCTGTCTGAAGATTAGAAGAGAACTGACAGAGAACATATGAAAGGAAAAGTGTGATGTTTAGATAACTAGAAGTGGAGAGGCGAAACCTGGACGAAAACATTTAAGAGACAGAGACTCTGGGAGTAGTAAAGTACAAGATTTCTGTAAGAGTAGATCGTCTGTGAACAAATGATTTATGGAGAGAGAGAGAGAAAGGGAGAGAAGTATGAGCTAGCAGATGAAATAGGAACAGATATGTGAAAGTGGAGCTAGAAGAGAGGAGATGAAATGAAAAAAACAAGAGAGAAGAGAAATGGAAAAAAATCATTATGTAGAAGACAACAGATGAGATGAGATAGAAGTACATTAGGTCATTTGAAATGTGCGGTGGAAACATCTAGATGTGAATAGATAAAAGAAAGAGGTAAAATAATGTTATGAGAAGACATGCTGCCGGTGTTGAATATGAGGAAATTATCTGTGATGGTGGGAAAACCGATGAGAGTGTTGACAGTTACCTCCCTTTAAACCAGTTGTCTCATCCATTGGCTACCGGATGGCACACGTCGTGGTGTTGCTTTGTGGGAGAATTAAATCTATAGCTTTTGGGCGGCGCAACCTGCTGCGATTCCAAGTAATGTAACGGTCAAACATAACCACCTCTTATGTATAAGAATACGGACAAACAGAATCTGCCTTTATCTCTTTCTATACTATTACTGCAATTTGCATGCTTTATAAAGATTAAAACGATTTACGGCCGCATTTGGAAATACTTATCTTCTCTCTATTTTTGCATTTGGACAATGTCTACCTTCTACATTTCAGCTTTCTTTGTTAGGAGCATAAGAATTAGAGAATAAGAATTTATCTTTATGTAAGCATGTTATATCTTTCTCGTCTCGTATATTAAGTAATTCTGACTTGACAATTAATGCTTAAATTACAGCAATTATTTTAACGGTTATATGAAGATGGTTATAAGGTGGTTATCCGTCTTTTTAGAGGGCAATATATTTGGGGGATCACTTATTATATCAATCGATCGTTTGTTGTGATTTTTATTGTTATTGTTCCTAGTTTCGTAGGAATCTAGCTTTTTATTGTTAATAGAGGCTATGATAGTAGCTAGGTTGCGAGTTAGGCTATGGCCTATTATAATTTTATTGCGAAAGATTTCTGAGTATTTCGTATTCATATTGAAGTGCTTATTTATAAGTTTCATTATAGGTTCAACTATATTGCCAACAACACCACGCAGTGAAACTAAATCTGGAACCGCGTGGTTGAGAAGCAGGTAGGCTTCCTGACACTCTCAATCTTGGAAATTTACTCACAAGTCATTGGTTAACCCGGGGCTGTAGTGGAAATCATTCAACGTACCGTGCAACGGAACTGATCTCGAAGCGACATGTTTTTAAAGCGACGGTTTTAAATTCTTAACCACACATACATGTTCTGTACCTAATGATATGAAAATAAAAAAAAACACACCATATGAAAAGAAAATTACAGATAAAATGGAATGAGTATTAAAATGAAACTAAAGCATGAAACAGAGAAAGCTGAATTAAAATAGAATCTAAGAGTTAAGAGATAAGTTGAGAAGAGATCTCGAAGAAACAAGTAGAGAACGCAATTAGTTACAAATATCAGGAATTCTTCGTGTATTTTTCCTCTTTTATTTTTATGTGATATATTTTTTTGTATTTAAAAATTTTATATTTCTACTCGAAAAATTGACAGGCTGGAAAAATAACGAAAGAAAAATAAGTAAACGATAAATTAAAAAAAAAGAAACAAGCCAAAAAAATGCCATTAAAAAGTAGAAAGAAACTCAAACATAAATATTTAAAATAAAAAAAGAAACAATCAACTATTTTATATTATAGCAACTTATTACAAGCTGACAGAGACAAAATGTGAGTAAATTTTCATTACTGAAAACAATAAAGACAAAATGTTAAAAGACTAAAAGTATATATATAAGAATAAAGCTGGAAAGACTAAACTAAAATATATATTTATCTATTGAGAAACTAAAACAAAAGCCAAATAAATAAAAAAAAATCATGATGATGTTGATGATGATGATGATGATGATGGTGATGATGATGATGATGAGGATGATGATGATGAAGGTGGTGATGATGACGATGACAGGGGAGGAGGAGGAGGAAGCAAACGACGACGACGATGCCGATGATGATGGTGGTGAGGATGGTGATGATGGTGGTGACGATGATCATGATAGGGAAAGAGGGGGATGAAGCAGACGGCGACGATGACGATGATGATGACAGTGATGACGGTGACGACGATGATGGTGATGAGGATGGCGTTGATGTTGATGATCATGATAGGGGAGGAGGAGGAGGAGGAAACAGACGACGACGATGATGATGGTGATGACAGTGATGACGACGGTGATGATGATGATGATGATGATGATGATGAAGATTATAATGATGATGATGATGATGATGGTGATGAGCAAGAGGAGGGGCAAGCTTAAAGGCAGTATTCAAGCTCTGGATTAACCGTAACGGTTAAATCAAATTAAATAGGCACTAACGATGGGCTCTATATCTCTCATGCACTTTTCACTGCTTAACTTACTCAACAAGGCCAGCCTCTCTCCTGTTCCCTGTTATAACCATTGCCAGCAGCATTCTGCTGCTGCTTCCCCTCCTCCTCCTCCTCCTCTTCTCCTCCTCCTCTCCTTTCCTCATATTAATCAGGATTGACGTCATCCTATTCATGTCATCATCCTCTTAGAGTAACTCTATGTCAGCGGATATGAATAGCATAGTGTGCCCACAATTTCAACAGACCCGCTATACAGATTGTGATAGACTGCGATCTGGACTGTCAACTGAAGACGTTTAGAGCTGTGGTTCTCAACCCTGTTTTTACCTATGGAACATTTTGATTCTTATTTTACTCGGATGGGACCTCGCAGTCATTAAATAATCCTATTATATTTTTACAGTTAGATACAATTATGAATTGTTTAAAAAGAATGTTAACATATATTGTTGTGTGTATTGTGGAAATATAACTAATTTATTGCGTATAAATTTTAAAAAGCAAAACTTTATATGGACTCGCCAGGTTCATATAAACACCGGTTGAGATGCACTGGTTGAGAGGAAACCTCAGTTATTGGAATCAAAGTGCTTCATGACCACGAAGAAAGACCTACGATGATAGGGTTTCGTCAACCAGTTAACTGGAAGTTCAGCGGGGTAATTTATTTTAACTGGTGTTGAATCTTATTTGACGAGAAACTATTAAAGAAAAAGATATAGACTATATCAAGGCAAAACAATAAGGCAAAATAACTGTTTAGAGTGTTAACTAGTCAAAGTATTAGTTGTGGCTATTAGAAACGTTGTCGCAATAAACGTGAAAGTCATAAAAAATGATATGTGACTAATTTCTAAGACACGGTCTCAAAGCGATGAAAATATTTTCATAACTTAAATTTAAATGTTGAAGTGAATCTAACGGAATTTTTGTGTTTCTTAAAGGCTTATAAACATCTTCCACACTGCAATTGTTTTCGTTCCAGCACACGATCTCAAATCAGGTCACTTGCTATGCAAGTACATCTCTGAAAAATGCATAGTTACCTCTAAAATGTTTGCTCTTAAGGAAGAAGAGTGAAAAAACTGTCCGATGCATATAGGTGGAACGGACAAAACGTGGTAAAAAAGTAAAAACTATGTCTTATGGGCTTCGATCAATGAAGGAAAGATTGATGATGAATGCCCGAAAGACTGGAAATAATAGTGGACTAGAGATGATTGAGTTATTTACTTACTTTCATGTGCTGTCACATAGCTCGTTAGAAAATATGGAACGTTGCGTAAAACCGATAACAGGCGCTAAGATAAGGGGCTGGTGGTGAGTTGCTGTGTGAGGGAGAAATAGTAAGGTTTAGATGGTCAGCTCCACAAAGCTTATCAATGCACGCTAGATCTGTTTACGTCCCTCTTCGTTGAGCTTTAGCATAATTGGAACATCGTCAGTTGTTTTAATAAGGGAGTTGATGCGTAACGAAGGTAGAATGAATATTAAAGTGACATTAGCAAAAATCCCCGACCATAACTTTGTCTAACGCATATTTCAAGGTTAAGGCCAAAGTACTCACAAAGATGTTGGCATTTGTCGTCAGTCCTGGCAAAATCATGCGTTGATTATGTGTGGTTTCCTTCATTTACCAAAATCGTTAAACGTAATAATTGTATGAAGTCTTCGTCCTTTCCTTCTGTGTACTTTTGTTCGTTGTTACATGTTTGTGAACATGGATATATATTTCTTTTAATTGTACGTTAGATGAATGGATCCTAGTTTCAAATAATGAAGCAATTATTATTATTATTATTATTCAGTAGTTTTATTTTTATAGCGTGCTTTCACGTCACTACCGAGCGCAGCTCTGTGTGCCTTGGGTATGTGCTGTGATTTGTTGTGATGCTCTGATGGTTATTGTATGGAAAGTTATTATTATTATTATTATTATTATTATTATTATTATTATTATTATTATTATTATTATTATTATTGAGAGAACAGTGCATGCCATCAAAGTGACACTGGGGTACAAATATATGAAACCCAATATACCCATCATGACTACTTGTCTGGTAAGGGTACACCAGGCATATGCATCACAACCATATGTCTGTGACATGGTGATATCATATCAAGACAAGCTACGCGTGACCTTGCAGGTGGGAGCCTAGTTAGATTTTTCTTCTGGTCGAGTAGCCCATCCCGCTCAAAAGGTCCCTGAATAAGGATTGTTTAAGGATGTTGAACGAACCACCCATGTTTCCATAGGTTAATTGTCCAAACCTCTAAATTTTCCTTTCAATACAAGGCTATGATGCTCCCCAACTACTTCTGTTCGTGATCAGAGATGCACATATTGTCAACCACTAAGGGACATGCTCAACTGGTTAAGGTCAAACAACTGACAAGCAAATCTGTGGTATTGAGCAGAATATTTGCCGTAGCCCATCTTTTATAACAAGACAAAACAATGTACATGATAACACTTGCAATCAGTTAAGATCAGAAGCCACGAGAACCACTGCCTGGTATTGCATCATGGCATTTATTATTATTATTATTGTTCAGTAGTTTTGTTTTTATAGTGTGCTTTCACTTCACTACCGAGTGCAGCTCTGTGTGCCTTAGGTATGTGCTGTGATTTGCTGTGATGCTCTGATGGTTATTGTATGGAAAGTGTTCTGCGTAGGATGTGTGCAGTGCCTAGTAGTGCAATTTTCTGCATGTTATATGTGTTTGTAAGTCCTGGTGTTTTTGTTATGTATTTGTCTGAATATTTTTTTTATCGTGCCTAATGCACCTACTATGATAGGAATTGTTTCTGTTTTTAGATTGCACATTCTTGTTACCTCTATTTCCAGGTCTTTGTATTTTGAAAGTTTCTCCATTTCTTTTAGAGAAACGTTGTCATCTGCCGGTATTGATACATCAATTAGAAAGCATTTTTTTCTTCATGATCCCTGACAACTATATCTGGTCTGTTGGCCTTAATTTCGCTATCTGTGTGTATCGGCATATCCCAGAGTATGGTTGCTTTCTCGTTTTCTGTGACCTTTTCCGGTGTGTGCCTATACCATCTTTTTTCTGTTGTTATTCCATAATGTTGGCATAGCTTCCAGTGTATGTAGGTTCCAACTCTGTCATGTCTGTGAATATATTCCTTCTTAGCCAGGACTGGGCAGCCAGACATAATATGATTTATTGTTTCTTGTACATCTCCACATATTCTGCAGTTACTTGTTATATTTCTTTTCATTACATGTTTTTGGTAATTTCTGGTGAGGAGGCTTTGGTCTTGTGCTGCAATTAAAAATCCCTCTGTCTCTGCTTTGAGTACTGAGCTTCTCAACCATTGCTGGGATTTTTCTTTGTCTATTTCTTTTGCGTTTAGTTTAGTCCAGTATTTACCATGAAGGGGATTTTCTTGCCATCGTTTTATCATGGTTCGTTGCTGTTCTATTTTTAGTTTGGATTTCATTTGTTTTACAGCTTTTGTTGTTTCTTCATCATCATCATCAACATCATCAACTTCTTCTTCTTCTTCTTCTTCTTCTTCTTCTTCTTCTTCTTCTTCTTATTATTATTATTATTATTATTATTATTTATTATTATTATTATTATTATTATTTATTAGGTGGTATGATTTCTTGTTTGTATTTGTCAGCTTCCTTAAATATTGAGAACAGTTTTTTGTTTTGCTCGTGTTTTGCCGCTATTTGTATCAGTTTTCCTTTCTTCAGGAGTAGATATTTTTGCAGTCCTATGGTGGTTATTTTGTAGTAGTTTTCCCGCTGTATAAGGCCTCTACCACCTTCTATACGTTGTATATATAGTCTTTCTATGTCAGATTTTGGGTGATGCATCCTAGATCCTGTCATTATTTTTCTTGTTTTCCTATCTATTTTGGTCAGTTCATTTAGTGTCCAGTTAAGGATATTGTAGCTGTAACTTATAACTGGGACAGCTAAAGTGATAATACCTATTATCTTGTTTTTAGCATTGAGCTCTGTTTTTAGTATCGATCTAACTCGTCTATAATATCCTTTTTTTATTTTCTCCTTCATTTGTGTGTGTTGTGTCTAATCTAGTTCATGGACTCCTAAGTATTTGTTATTATTATTATTATTATTATTTTTATCATTATTATTATTATTATTATTATTATTATTATTATTATTATTATTATTATTTAGGCAGCAAGCTGGAAGAATAGTGAGCACGCCGAACAAAAATGAATAGTGACATTTCGTTCGTATTTACGTTCTGTGTTCAAATTCTGCCAAGGTCGACTTTGGATTTCATCCAATTGAGATCGATGAAATAAGTGCCAGTTTAATTCTCGGATCAATTTAAGCAACCAGTCCTTACTTCTAAAATTTCAAGCATGTACCGATATATGAACATTTGAATATGAGATTTGTTAGTGCGTCGGACAAAATGCTCTGCAGAATTTGTTCCTGTTCATTTGGTTTTTAGTAAATTCTCGTCATAGCTAACTTTCAATATAGTAACATTTAACTTTAGAAATTAAATATAATGTGATTTTCCTGAATTTGAAGGCGTTTGGCCAAGTGGTTACCGTGTCGTATTCATGGTCGTAAGATTCTGATTTCAATTCGTGGACTGGGTGAAGCATTGTGTTTTTGATCAAACCACTTCATTCCACGTTGACCAGTCCACCGTCGAGCAAAAATGAGTACGCTTGCGACGGACCGGCGTCACATCCAGGAGGTAAATACATATACGACACAGAAACTTGGAAACCGGCCCTTATGATTTCTTAGGGCACGAAAAGAGCGCTCGTGCTCTCTTGGCTCTTTCCCTCGACCATCTACATCATGCTCTTCCACGTTACTCAAAATCAATATCTATTAGTATAACTAAATCCTATTTACTAGTGTTTGCTCTTGCAATTTCCACTAACATAACTGAATTTACATGATTTGCACTAAAATCAAGTCGTCCACTAACTAGATCTATTCATTCAACGATTTCCACTGTTATCCCAAAATTCAAAACAACCCAGCTGGTAAATATTCTCAATAAATATTCTGAAAATATGGTTTCCGCTATGAAGATATCTTTGTTTCAGTTCTATTAGACATTAGTAATTCCATTTCGTTTTAAAGATTTTGACATAACCAGTCATTCTTTAAAACAGAGGAAACAATGTATTTTTTCTTTGCCTTCTTTTAAGATTTACGAGATTTTTTTTTGGGCTTTAGTTTCTTGTATTTTTTTTTTGCGTTGTATCTCTAGCTGTAACTCGAGTAAAGAATAGATAGTTTTTGGAGCTTATTATCATGAGCTGGTATATGTATGCTGTCATGCTATGATAAAATAAGAAGTTGCATAAAAAAAAAATTAAATATACATTGCATATATTGTACAAAAGGAAAGAACAATGATAAGATAGGAATTCAATTTAGATTATATACGTACTTCATCATAACACACAGAGTTTTACATACGAGCACACACATATCTGCATCTACAAATACACCTAGACACAAACACACACACGGATATATACGTACATACACTCACCAATAGATAAATGTATATATATGTATAAATGTATATGTACATATGAATGTATATGAATATATGTTTGTATTTTTATAAATATATGTGTATACTTTTTTGTGTGCGTTAGAATGAGACGGTTAGAAACTGCAAATCTAAATCAGGTATATGTCTTTTCTTGAAGTAATGCTTATGCTACAAAGGAAGGTCCAAACCTCATTATATTGTGGATCCTGAGGGCTTATTGACGTTTTGTTTCGATGACTTTTAATCATGACAGAAAACCAAGTTCTACCACTCCCGGGGCTTTACTATATGTAGCAACTTGAAAATGATATCTGTTGATCCTCGAATGATAGATCATCCAAGAGAAATGACGAAGGAACATCATTTCCAAAATGCTTCAATATGAAGAGATACACTTCCATTGCAAAAAACATGTCCTCTTTACACAAACTTGAAATAATTTTGTTATTGTTCAGTGAATTTACTGTCTGCGCTTTATCGTTTACTTGTTTCAGTCATTGGACTACAGCCATGTTAGAGCAGCGCCTTGAAGGGTTTTAGTTGAACGAATCGACTGCAGTATTTATATATATTTTTTTAGCCCGGTACCTTATCCCATCGAGCACTTATGTCGAGCCGCTAAGTTTTCGGAGACATAAACAAACAAAAACCGGTTCACAAGCAGTGGTGGGGGAAAATCTCTCTCTCTCTCTCTCGAACACATACACACACACATACACACACACACATACACGCACATACACACACACATGCACACACACACATACACGTATATATATATATATATTTCGTATTTCCGTCTATCTGGTCCACACACGAATACATGTAAGGTTTTTACAATTTAAAAAGTTAAAAAGTAAAGATACCTTTCGGTTATGAATAACCATGGGATTGCACCTAGAAAGTTACTCTCCGGGGCACAAGTCCGGGTAAGATTGTTTATGGAAGACCAGCAGTTGCCCATGCATACCAGCCTCTCCCTCTCCACACCTTTGATATTATCCTAAGGAAAGGCAAAGGCCGATACAGCTGGGCACTAGTGACGTTGCAACTCATTTCTACACTCAATGAACTGGAGCAACGTGAAATAAAGTGTCTTGCTCAAGAACACAACACCCAGCAGATGCGGGCATCGAACACACAGCCTCATGATTGTGAACCCGACGCTCAAGCCACTGAGCTATGCGCCTTCACAATTTAGCGACTCCGCAATTACTAACGTAGATGTATTAGAACATGTTTCAAAAAATAATCACAGACGCCTGTAGGGAAAATATTTGATATCATTACTACATCACAGAGTCTACAGGATATCATTCAACTATATGGAAACATTATATAAATTTTAAAAAAAGCAGATATTTGGATTGCACCTTGTCTCTCTGCCTTTGATATATCTACTCCATCAGGGCTAGTAGGGTTTACACTACAACCCCACTCCCACTCCAGCAACGTCATCAACAACAAAAGAACAATAGCAACAACAAACAATACTTCTAGCTTCCCCAACTCATCATACCTACTGGTATTCTACCAGTAGTTTATATTAGCTAAAACCTTTTCAGACGCTCTCTAACTAGAATAGAACGCCGCAGTATGTTTCATCTTCAAGCTGAACCAGTTCTCAAGGCGGATAGCTGGCAGAGACGTTAGCACCTTGGGCGAAATGCTTTGTGGTATTTCGCCTGCCGCTGCGTTGTGAGTTCAAATTCCGCCCAGGTCGACTTGGCCTTTCATCCTTTCGGGGTCGATAAATTAAGTACCATTTATGCACTGTGGTCGATGTAATCGACTTAATCCGCTTGTCTGTCCTTCTTTGTCCCCTCTATATTTAGACCCTTGTGGGCAATAAAGAAATAAGAGCAAGATCTACCAACAGCTGATCACTTCTCATTATTCCCAACAGCAAGGCGGCGAGCTGTCAGAATCGTCAGCACGCCGGGCAATAAGCTTAGTAGTATTTCGCCCGCCGCTACGTTCTGAGTTCAAATCCCGCCGGGGTCGACTTTACCTTTCATTCTTTGAGGGTCAACAAATTAAGTACCGATGAAACACTGGGATCAATGTAATCAATCTGTCCCCATCTCAAATTTCAGGCCTTGTGCCTCCAGTAGAAAGGATTATTTCCTACAGCACACAGTAGATGGAAACTAAAGAGAACGTCTAATAGAGAGCTGCATTTTCATTCAAGACTTCAACAAAAACAATGCTATTTCCAGCCATATCCACAAAGTCCTTGGAAATATCAAACACGTAATGCACAAAATCAAAAATTCGGAAAACCCAATCGGCAAGTTCTACTTAGACAATTTCATTATATCTTTGATTTGAACCAAGACTTGATCACGCCTAGAATGTGATTCTTCAATCTGGAATTTTTGACAGCGTGTTCTGTCTGTCTCTCATCAGAAATTTCGTATTAAACTAATCTGTTGCGGAAATGACTAATTACATACAAGTGTCATCGTCTTTACACTGGGCCCCAAATCAATTAGTCTTTTCCTTTATTTAAATTTTATTTATTTATTTATGCGCCCTTTCCAAGCCTAGCCAGACTCATGGGTCCGGTTTCCCGGTTTCTGTGGTGTATGTGTTCCCCCCAACCCAGCTGGAGGGGACGCCAGTCCATCGCAGCGTTACTCAAGAAACAGGAAGAGAGAGTGAGAGAAAGTTGGGGCGAAAGAGCACAACAGGATCGCCATCCCACCCTGCCGGAGCCACGTGGAGCTTTTAGGTGTTTTCGCTCAATAAACACACACAACGCCCGGTCTGGGAATCGAAACCGTGATCTGCTGCCCTAACCACTGGGCCATTGCGCCTCCACTTTTTATTTTTATACGTTTCATTATTTACAATAATCCGACTACAACGGAAATCATACATCATATTTAATGAAGGAGTCGACACATCAAATGATTACATTATTTTGTCAATTAGTACAATTTTTATTAACCAAAAAATGATGAAAGACTAGATGGCACTGGGCGTAACCAAATGCCAGAAAGAATGTCGTAGATTTATTACCAATTGCTCTAATCACCCGAATATGATCATACCAAGGCTTTGAGATCAAATATCTTGAAGCACTTTTCTTCGACAAAAGTACCATGCATATGACCCATAGATTTTGTTTAAACGTTTGGCTTGAGTGCGAAAATGCAAAATATATTTAAGAAACTTGGAATCTGCGAATTGGTAGAATGTTTAGATTACTGGATGTAAAGGCACGATATTTATTTCGACTGTCTACACTCGATGTTCAAATTCCGCCAAGACCAACTTTGCTTGTCTGGGCGGGGGGGGGGATAAAGCATAAATTGGAGGTGGTGAATTAACGGAACTTCGAGAGGATCGGGCGATGATATCTGAGCATTCTGGCAGCAATAACTGCGACTTTACTGGGGTAAGCAGTATCGGGCCAAGTAACTAGCTTTCCCTTAGACAAGAATCTGATGAATGGGGAGAAGAAACTGCAAGCATGAAGGGCAAATAATAGACATCACCAAAAAGTTTTATCAAGGCCTACACCTACATATTCAGAGGCACGGTTGGCCTCGAACAAGAGTGGGCCTACATTTAGAAAACTAATATGTATTCAATTAAATTCGTATGTATTTCTTTGAGGTAGAAGCAATCCTTGCTCCCCAACCAATTCTTTTAAGACAAATCTAATGTTGTTTGCGCTCTTATAATAAAGCTGATGATGTGTCTTAGCATTATTCAGTATAGCAGATATAGAAAAATATGTTGAACTAATCGGAAGGAATAAATGATTAAGACTTCCGGAGATATATGTGAGATTTAATAAACTACTTCACCATATATATATTGATATAATTTTGAAAAATAATTTATTCTTGACCTAAGATCTATGAGCCGGATTTGAAAACAGCATTAAACTGGGTTTGAGAAGAGAGATAAAAATCGAAATCGAAAAAATTATCACATGCTTTGTCCATCACGAGAATTTCGCAAAAAACGCACAAAAACACATTGTGGCAGATTTTGTTATAAATGCATACATGCATACAGACGTGCATGAATAAAGTCATGTATGCAAGCACACATACACACACACACACACACACACACACACAGAGGCACACACACACGTACACACACATTAAAATGCAAACACAGTGAATAGAAAAAACAATAGTGCGGACTCAGTTACGCACACGAAAGCCAACAAAAAAGCACAGATGTTTCTCTAATATATTGAAGACAAGTGTATAAATATTTGTTAATAAGTTTCTTTGTTGATTTTTCCAATAATTTCGAACTGACAAGTGTCAATTTTATTCAAACCGCTAAATAAAGTATGGTAAATGATACACCTTTTCATCTGCCAGGAAAAATATCAATAAGGAACTATGGGAGAAAAAAATCAATAAAATGATATTAGGAAATATTTAGGTCGTTTACTTAATAAAAGTTGTTGACAGAAAGATGGTTACTTCCAGACACCACGCAGAAGATGTGTGTATATCTATCTATCTATCTATCTATCTATCTATCTATCTATCTATCTATCTATCTATCTATCTATCTATCTATCAACAATCTATCTATCATCTATCTATCTATCTATCTATCTATCTATATATCTATCTATCTATCTATCTATCTATCTATTTATCAACCAATCTATCTATCATCTATCTATCTATCTATCTATCTATCTATCTATCTATCTATCTATCTATCTATCTATCTATTTATCAACCAATCTATCTACCTATCTATCTATCTAGCTATCTATCTATCTATCTATTTATCAACCAATCTATATATCTATCTATCTATCTATCTATCTATCTATCATTTATCTATCTATCTATTTATCCACCAATCTATCAATTTATCTACCAGCTTGTCTATGTATGTATGTATGTATGTATGTATGTATATATGTTTCTATCTATCTATCTATCTATCTATTTATTTCCATCTCTCTCTCCCCCTCCGCCCTCTCTCTCTCTATATATATATGTATATATATATGCATGTGTGTGTGTGGGTGTGTTTGTGTGTGTGCGTGTGTGTTTGTGTGTGTGCGTGTGTGTGCATGTGTATTGATATAAGAGAACAATACACCAAATTGAAAACTCATGAATGCATAGATATGCGTTTGTCTGGTTGTTTGTACATGTTTACACACACACACACACACACACACACACACACACACATACACGCACATATATATATACATATATTCGTGTATGTGCGGTGTGGGAGCGTCCGTAAAAAAGTATGTAATTTATATTTGACTCCAATATGTGTTTCATCTTTATATTTTGGCTTCTTGTTTCATAAGATTTCTAAATATGTTGGCAACTTGTCGACTTCAATTTCTACATTATACGTCCAATGTTAATAACATAAGTTTATTATGGAAACTACAAGAACGGTGCAGATTTCTGGTGAAGCTTAATATATGAGTGGTATAAAAGTTCAGGAGTAGATAAATGATATAAGACTAAACGAGAGAAAAAAAAATTTTTTTGAATCATTTCAATCGTATGAAATTGCTTAGAGGTAGGCAATATAATAAAGACACCTGGTGAGGGATGTATTAAGATATTCGTGACTTGGGAAATACAGCTCTTCCTTTGCTACTAATGTAATTGTTGCGTTGTACGAAATCTTAAAGGAGGTTCTCACTGTACAATATAATTTGATATATGACAATTTAATAGATGATATCTCATTTGAGTGTTCGGCTGAAGATATAGATAACCTTGTGTTAGATTAGATAAGTCCAGGCAGGGAATTGGGTTATGAAAAGAAAATAAAACATACGAATATATAAACGATTGAATCGTTTAGTTTAATATTTAAATGCACATTTTCTTGTTACAAGTGAATATGTATCATATTATATATATATATATATACATGAAAGGTATTGCTATCCAGAAGACCCAAGATGGCAGGTAAGGATACGTAAGTACTACGGGGGGACCGTAGGTGTCTCATATAAGTTAACATATATACATATATATGTATACATATATATATACATATATATATATATACATATGGGTGAATGGGTATATATGTGAATATATATATATGTACGCGCAGGAGTGGCTGTGTGGTAAGTAACTTTGTAACCAACAACATGATCCTGGGTTCAGTCCCACCGCGTGCCATCTTGGGCAAGTGTCTTCTACTATAGCCTCGGGCCGACCAAAGCCTTGTGAGTGGATTTGGTAGACGGAAACTGAAAGGAACCCGTCATATATATATATATATATATATATATATATATATGCATATGCATGTGTGTGTATTTGAGTGTTTGTCCCCCAACATCGCTTGACAAATGATGCGGGTGTGTTTACGTCCCCGTAACTTAGCGGTTCGGCAAAAGAGGCCGATAGAATAAGTATTAGGCTTACAAAGAATAAGTCCTGGGGTCGATTTGTTCCACTAAAGGTGGTGCTCCAGCATGACCTCAGTCAAATGACTGAAACGAATAAAAGAATGAAAGAATAAATGAAATATTCTCAGACTTACATATTTACCGTTATACATGTATACACATAATATATATATATACGTGTGTATGCATTGATATATATGTATCGTATGTATGATATGGTATGAATGTATATATGCATGTACACATGTATGTATACATCAGGTCATCCCCTAAGTTCTCTCCGATTTTATCTTTTTTTAAATTGAATGAAATTTAATAGTATTTTAGAATGTCTAATGGAATTAAAAATTATTTTTATGCATTTGTGTACACTTAAACTAATTAAATATTATTTTACAGAATAATAGAATTAAAGTTTCTTTGATTAAAACCCTTTCTAACATGAAAGTATCCAAAGATTATTTAAGGCACATAATGCTTTATAAGCACAAAATATGGAAACTCTGCAGCCGAAGTGACTCGAAACATACAGTCAATTTATGGGGAAAGAATGCTTGAATGAAAGAGCTTGCAGAAGATGGTTTACAAAATTCAAAAGTGGAGATTTCAACCTTGAAGATGAAGCTCGAACAAGACGTCCAGTTGAGTTTGATGATTAGCTCCTTGAGGCATTACTTGAAGAACATCCTGCATTATCAGTTGAAGAATTGGCAATAAAGCTTGTTCAAACCATACAACAATTCATTGTCATCTTCAACAACTTGGAAAGGTTCCTAAACTTGGAAAATGGGTGCCTCATGAATTGTCCGAAAGCAACCGCAAATCCCAAGTTGACATTTGCTCTTTTCTCCATTCTCGCGAAGTCATTTCACCTTTTTGGATAGATTTGTGACTGGTGACGGAAAATGGATTTTCTATCGAAATGTTAAACGTTGTAAACAGTGGCTTGGTAAAAGGGAAAACGCTCAACTACAACCGAGAAGGGAACTTCAAGGTTCTTCTTTTTATCTGCTGGGATTGCGAAGGAGTAATTTACTTTGAATTGTTACGACCTACAATCAATGCTCAAGCCTACTGTTAGCAATTAGAGCTTTTGAAGCAAGCTTTGAAGCAAAAAAAAACAACTCTTTAGCCAATTGAAAAGGAGTGATGTTTGATCAGGACAATGTGCGACACCACACTGCAAAGATCACATCACAGAAGATCGAAGAGCTTAGTTGGGAAAAAATTCCTCATCCATCTTATTCTCCCGACTGTGCTCCTTCAGATTACCATTTGTTTCGTAGCTTACAGAATCATTTGGGGGACATAACTTTCGCAAGCCAGGAGGAGGTTGAAATTGACATTTCAGAGTTCTTCGCTCTGAAACCAAAAGAGTTTTACATTGATGGGATTAAAAAGCTTCTAAATAGATGGAAGAAAGTCATAGATAATCAGGGAAAGACCATTGATGATTAAATTTCAATTAAATATAACTTCTGATCACTTGTTTTCTTTATTCAAATTTCGAACAAAACTTATGGGATGACCTGATATAAGAATGTATGCATGCATGTTTGTATGTATGTGTGGAGGCGCAATGGCCCAGTGGTTAGGGCAGCGGACTCGCGGTTTCAATTCCCAGATCGGGCGTTGTGAGTGTTTATTGAGCGAAAACACCTAAAGCTCCACGTGTCTCCGGCTGCACACTTTCACCAAAGCTTTCTCTCACTTTTTCCTCATGTTTCTGTTGTACCTGTTGTATTTCAAATGGCCAGCCCTGTCAACTCTCTGTAACGCTGATTCCCCCCCCCCCATCCCCCGAGAACTATGTTAAGGGCACACATGTTTGTGGAGTGCTCAGCCACATGCTCGTAAATTTCAAGAGCAGGCTGTTCCGTTGATCGGATCAACTGGAACCCTCGCCGTCGTGACCGACGAAATGCCACGTCGACGACGATGCATGCATGTATGTATGTATGTATGTATGTATGAATGTATGTATGTATGTATGTATGTATGTATGTATGTATGTATTTATGTATGTATGTATGCATGTATGTATGTATGTATGTTGCATGTATGTATGTATATATTTATGTATGTATGCATGAAAAAGCAGCTGGCGCCATCAAATTGGCGCTAGGATACAAGCATCCGAGCCCAATATACCCACCATGAGTACCTCTCTGATAGGGGTACACTTGGCACATGCACCACAACCATATTTGCGTGATATGGTGACGTCATATGAAAATAGACAGCATATAACCTCGCAGGTGTTGCCCATTTGGAGTTTCCCTCAGATCGAGCAATCCTTTCCGCTCAAAAGTCCTTGAATAAGGGCTTTTTAAGGACGATGTGCGAAACATCCATGTTCTTATGGGTCAATTAATCAAACACCAAATAATCTCTCTCAACACATTGTTATGATGATTCCCGACTATTCTTGCTCGGGATAAAGAAGCTCGTTTCCAAAGAACCTGGTCTTCGGTTCAGTCCCACTGCGCGGCACCTTGGGGAAATGTCAACTAATATGGCCAAGGGCGGAGCAAAAACTTTTCGGTTGGATTTGGTAAACGAATGCAGGAAAACCGTCGTATATATGTTTAGTTACCTATATCTATATCTATCTATCTATCTATCTATCTATCTATCTATCTATCTATCTATCTATCTATCTATATATATATATATATATATACGTTTGTGTGTATTTGAGCGTTGGAGTATATGTGCATGTGTGTGTTTGGTCCACCACTACTTATCAACCGGTGTTCGTTTGTTTTTGCTCCCATTACTTATCGTTTCGGTAAACGATAAAAGATAGATGTATGAATATGTGAGTGTTTTTTTTGTATGCGTGCATGTGTATATTTGTGTGTGTGTGTGAGTGTTTGTGTGTGTGTGTGGATTAATTATATTGCTAGATAAAACTTTAGCCTAATTACATGCACTCTGTTTCTCAGCATTTTCAAATGTGTATATCTTTGTAACAATCTTACAAGTTTCAACACTATTTTGACCTCATCAGGAAAGAATAACACAGTAAATGTAGAAGATTATACAAAATGAAAATAATACTCTGAAACTTTTAGTGCACATTGCCTACTAACCTTTCTGTTTTCCTTCTTGCGCATATATTTCTCCTTATCGTTCTAATGATCTATGCATTACATATGTTTAACACTACCTATTGTCTTCTTTATATGAATAGGAGTCTGTCATATACTTTCCACTGCAGAAATCTGAAACATCTCCAGCTGTTGTGAATCACCAGAATTTATGCGGCAGATTAGTGTTTGAAATAATCAGTGTGTGACCAAAAATGCATTTATCTGCAATTTGTTGTTTAGTCTCACGTCAGCCATGATCGGGAAGACAAAACTCATTGAAGCCATCTTTTTTTTTTTTTCAGAAAGTATCTCACCCGGACTGCTTTTATCCTATATATTTTTCTTACTTAACCGAAAGGCCTAAGAGGAGATTTGGCTGTTATTTCTTACATGACAATTAACTTTATACTCTTTGTTTCAGTTATTTGAAGGAACTTCAAATTGTGAGAAATGCGTTTTTCTGAAAGAAAAAGTTCGCATTTTATAAATAATACATTTTGTGGACTCGTTCCAGCGTCGGAAACATCATGTGTATTCTTTGCCCCTGTGATTTTAGTTCTGAGTTCAAATCCTGCTGAGATCCACTTTGCCTTTCATCGTTTATCGTGTTATGGCTATTAAATGATGTACCAGTTGACTAACACTCTTCTCTCAAAAATTAAAACCCTTATAATTAAATTTGAAACAATGATTATTTGTACAGAAGGGTTGAGCATCAGAAAAATACGGTAAGTTATTTTTTCCGACTTTCTTAGATCAAACCCTGCCAAGGTTAACTTTTCTAATATCCTTTCAGAATCGATGAAATAATACTGGGATATATAGTAACGATTTGTCTTCTCCCTAAATCAGGAATAATTTTGATTATTATAACTATTATTATTGTGCCAAATAAAGGCGGCGAGCTGGTAGAAACGTTACCACGCCGGACGAAATACGTAGCCGTATTTCATCTGCCGTTATGTTCTGAGTTCAAACTCCGCCAAGATCGACTTTGACTTTCATCCTTTCGGGGTCGATTAAATAAGTAACAGTTACGCACTGGGGACGATGTAATCGACTTAAACCTTGTGTCTGTCCTTGTGTGTCTCCTCTATGTTTAGCCCCTTGTGGGTAATAAAGAAACAGGTATTTCTCCCGTCTTTATGTTCTGAGTCGTTTTGGGAAAAATTTATTTTATTTTATTTTTTGAAAAAAAATGGCAACAAAGAATACCGCTTTGGAGTGGCGAATTGTGCCCCCCAAAGATTAGCTTACAAATTATACTGAGAAAATGGTGGTGTTAAGGACCTACTCTAGGGTCTTTGAAACCATCGCTGAGAGGAAGAGTTGGCAGAGTACCGGCCAACTTTTCGATTTATTCGTAGGGGAGCAAGCTCTTGAATGTCAGAATGTTTCCTGTGGCTGATTGGGTGGGGTCGAAAGCAATTTTGACCCTATCGACCCAATCAGCCAAAGATCTGGTTTTACCAAATTTTTTTAACAATTGCCGGTTCCAGGTACCCGGTGATGGTTGAGGGACGCCCACCCCCAAGTGTCACCTGTGCCTGGAATCGGGTCACATCAAGAAAAACTGTCGACAGGACCAGGAAAAGGCCCTGGAACAGTTAATTAAAGAGGTGTCCCCTGTTCTCCCAGTGGAGAAAAAATAAGAAGAGAAAGAAGGGGGACAACAATGGTTGCCTACCCATGGATCCTGAGATGGCGGGGGCAAGGGAGGGTTCTCCGGAGATGTCAGAGGAACTCCACCCTCCCGTCGTAAAAGGAAAAAAGAAAAAGAAAAACGGGTCATTGCCGGTGACGGCATGTCCCGAAACCCCTTCGGTGGGATGTGTGCCATCGCGGGGGGGTATGACCTCGCCAGTGGGATGTGTGCCACCGAGTGAGGGAGTTGAGGCCCCTCCCAGTGAAGGTGGAGAAGAATGTATGTTCTGCTATCTCAAGGGCGGGGCTATCTACAGTTTTGTCGAAAATGAAATAGACAGTCGGATCATGAGGGAACCGAATTGCATTGGCAGCCCAGGCTTGCCTTCGCAGGTGGCTGCTCTGGTGCTGGAAGGAAATCTGTGTAACATTATAATTGACTCGTATAAAAACGAGAATTTCAGAATTCTCTATTGGAGCTCCAGATTTCGGTTGCAACAATGCCTGCAAGTTGTACGAGATTTACTGGGAGAAAAATTGAAAAGGCTTATTGCCTCAAATTTGACTTTTTAAAAAATGTAAATTGTGGTTGTATGGACGTTTTGGTCCAAAGAAATTGTATCTTAAATTGTAAGAGGGTCATTACCTCGGTACATGTATTTTTTTTTTAAAAACAATGTTTTAGAGAAGCAGAGGGTCGGCGGGCGCCTTCTGCCTTCTATCTTTTGATCATAATCATCCGCCTCATTAATGTCTATGTCTAGCCCGCAAGCTACTCTTTGTAATGCCTCTAAAGCAAATCTTTATGAAATAAAGTAGCTTGCTTACTTGTCTAGTGGTAATCGTTAAAGCTACTACACCCTTTTATGTTTGTCTGTCCTTGTTCGCCCCCTCTTTGTAATGCCTTCATGGCAAATACTTATGAAATAAAGCAGCTTTCTTACGAACCACATTGTTCCGGGTTCAGTCCCACTGCGTGGTACATTTGGCAAGTGTCTTCTACTATAGCCTCAAGCCGGCCAAAGCCTTGTGAGTGGATTGGTAGACGGAAACTAAAGGATGCTCATCGTATATATGAATATATATATATATATGTGTGTGTGTGTGTGTGTGTGTGTGTGTGTGTGTTCAACATCGCTTGTCAACCGATTCTGGTGTGTTTACGTCCCCGTACTTTAGTTGTTCGGTGAAAGAAACTGATAGAATAAGTACTAGGCTTACAAAGAATAAGTCCTGGGGTCGATTTGCTCGACTAAAAGGCGGTTCTCCAGCATAGCCACAGTGAAATGAATAATACACAAGTAAAATAGTAAAAAAGAGTAAAAGAGTATATAAAAACATCGATATAAAATGGAAACTATGTATACAATGGGGCGTAGTGGTGACGCTGGCACCGACGGTGGTCGTAGACGTGCTGATGGTGGCGTAACAGGACACAAACAAAATCAACACCAACGATAAGATGAAACGAAACAAAGTTTTTATTGTTGTTGTACTTGTTGTCATTGTAATTATTTTTCTTCTTCAATACAAAGAACAACGATTGAAAGTCTTTATCGAATAAATATTCTCTTATATTCTTTTCGCAGACTAAACTAATCGTTTGCTTTTTATATTCATTTATGTAGTCTTTTTTTAATGAGTTTTTGGCAAGTTTTGTTAAGGACGGATATCTCTGCGGAACCATGAAATAACGAACTGGTATGAGTTACGATTCAGTCTGACGAGAGATCGCTTTCATAATAATCATTGGGTAACAATTTTAGTATCTTTTTAGTTTCATTATCGTCAGTGAATACATTGTTGTTGTTGATGTTGATGTTTTTACGCTTTTTTTTTGTTTTCATTTTATATTTTAATGTTTTGTATATATTTTGTATTCTTTGTATGTTTTTATTTTCTAAATTATTTCCGTTGTTTATTTTATAGTGTTATTATTTCTTGTTCAAAATTTATTTTGCTCTTCTTTTGGTGCCATTCATATGTTATTTGATCTGCTGCTACAGAATCCTGTTTATTTTTTCTTCTTCTTTTCTTGCGGTTGATGACTTGCTGCTGAGATAGTATTACAGACACAATAACGACAACAGCAACATTAATAAATGATAACGACAAGATCATCATCATCATCATCATCATCATCATCATCATCATAATCAACAACAGGTTTAATCATAACTGCAAGATCGGTATCACTGGCGTTGATTAAGGGTAGAGACCATAAATAATAACCCTGATGGTGATTATGAGGAGGAGAAAGAATAAGAGCGCTCAGAAATAAGTTGCAATTTATAGTCTCCTTCACACCGCATACAAACAAAAATCACTTGATATATTTTTTTTAATTAAGCAACTCGAAGGACAGAAACTCACAGAAAAGTGGCATGGAGATAATGTGACCTCGATAGCTTTGTCAAGGCCTATAAGAATATAAACGAGCGGAAGATGTACCACTGTGGATGCGAACCATGATAGCTTAATCGACATGTCTACGCTTTATGAGGTCAAGCACTGAGGTGGTCAAATGAAACTAGAAATTTTTACTTAGAAATATCCCGCGATCTAAGCGGTGAAGGAGTTCGTGTGGCATCTGCGTTGTTTTGGGTTCAATCCCCCTGTGCAGTCTATTGCATGTTTTCTGCTATAATATCTCGATGGAACAAAGCCTCATGACCGAATTTGATGGGTAAATTATTCAGCCTTATTATTCAGTATATTTTCAGGAAATTCTTTGAATAAGTTGCAAACAGACATCTTTTTATCTGCGACTCTAATACATGTGCACACTTCAATGTTTTTGCTCCACCGTGTCCCTTTCCCAGGAAGGAATTGGAACCTAGCAAGGCAAGGTAACGGAGTCAGTTATCAATTGCATAAAGAATTCTTATTGATTACCGACTGAGCTATATATTTCTCTAGCGTATTTCTAGATTGCTGTATATGTTATTGAGAATTCAGTAGTGATGTGTTTACAATTAATTTTAGCGTTGACTTCATCATGTTAACAGCGGGTAATACATTTCAGAGACGTGTTACCGATTCGGGTACATACTTCACACTGTGTATGAAATTAGAATGACTTAAATCAAATTTATTTACAGTT
This sequence comes from Octopus sinensis, assembly GCF_006345805.1. NCBI lineage: Eukaryota > Metazoa > Mollusca > Cephalopoda > Octopoda > Octopodidae > Octopus > Octopus sinensis. Next base: position 12,855,396 of record NC_043004.1, read on the forward strand.
CTTTAGCGTCAACAAGCAACTGACACTGTGAACTCTCGCCGGACGCGTCGGTCTGTTCATTCTAATCAATGGAATTGTATCGTCAGTTTTTAGGGCGATCGAACGTTTGTTAAAATAAATATACCAGCCCCAACCATTCAACGCAATTGCATAACCTGTTGCTATAATTATCTGCAAAGTCTCTTCAAATATTATCCTATCGCCTTAAAACAAATCATAAATATCCTGGATAAAGTACCTTTGAATGCAGTATATCAAAATTAAGGTGGTGTTCTGGCAGAAATGTAAGAATGCTGGGCAAGATTTCGGTTGTCTTTAATTTCCGAGTTCGAATTCTGTCGAGGTCAACTTTGCTTTTCATCCTTTCGGGGTCGATAATATAAATACTAATTAGACACTGAAATAATTGCAATCAACTCACTCTCCCCGCTAAATTGATATACTTATGCCAAATTTTTAAACCAATACAATAATCCTTTCGACTTTGCCTTTCATCTTTTCAGGGTCGATAAATTAAGTACCAGTTGCGTACTGGAGTCGATCTAACGAACTGGCCCCTTCCCCCAAAATTTCGGTCCTTGTGGCTAGAGTAGAAAAGAATGTAATAATCCTTTCTATTATACACGCAAAGTCTGAAAGTTTGTTAAGGAGGGGGCCAGTGTTTTATATTGATGCCAGTGTTCAGCTGGTAGTTATATTAACACTCACCGGAAGGATTATAGTGAAAGTGACCCTCGAGACTTTTGAACTCAGAACGTACAGACAAACGTAATGTTGCTAAAGTTTTGTCCGGGGTGCTAACGATTCTTTTCTATTCTAGGCACACGGCCCGAAATTTTTGGGGAGGGGACCAGTCGATTAGATCGACCCCAGTACGCAACTGGTACTTAATTTACCGATCCCGAAAGGATGAAAGCAAAATCGATCTTGGCGGAATTTGAACTCAGGACGTAAAGACAGAGGAAATACGCATTTCTTTACTACTCACAAGGGGCTAAACACAGAGGGGAAAACAAGGACAGACAAACGGATTAAGTCGATTATATCGACCCCAGTGCGTAACTGGTTCTTATTTAATCGACCCTGAAAGGATGAAAGGTAAAGTCGACCTCGGTGGAATTTGAACTCAGAACGTAGCGGCAGACGAAATACCTATTTCTTTACTACCCACAAGGGGTGAATAACGAAGAGGAGAACAAACAAGGACAGACAAAGGGATTAAGTCGATTACATCGACCCCAGTGCGTAACTGATACTTAATTTATCGACCCCGAAAGGATGAAAGGCAAAGTCGACCTCAGCGGAATTTGAACTCAAAACGTAACTGCAGACGAAATACGGCTACGCATTTCGCCCAGCGTGCTAACGATTCTGCCGGCTTGCCGACCTTAACACAGTAATATAATAACAGTATAAGTATACCATTATCAACCTCCTTCACAGAGACACTAGTACAAGATCTCACTACTCTCCGAAATAACATCATTGATGGACAGATCCATGCACACAGCACATCTTTATACAACAAATAATAAAAAAAACAAACAAAGGAATGACATGGGATGGTACTGCCATAGATTCGAATTCCCTTAACATTTATCCGAAACAATCTACACAGATACACATGCAAATAAACCACAAAGTAAGCTGCAATAATCTGATTGCAATATAATTTCACAAAAATGGCCTCCTGCACTTCAATTGAATCTCATTCAATTCCACATATATAAATACGACATGCACAGGTGAAGAATTAGCCCTTGGCCATTGGATTTAGAGGGGCTGAGCCTCAGTGCTCAGCCACACGATCCGGTTTTGTGCAATACCATGCGAAACTGTCCCCTGGTATAGCATTTGTTTGGTAAATGCCTTCTGAGTTAAATTTCTTAGACGGAAACGTGCCACACAACTTCCTATACATACACGTAGATATGTTTGTAGACATATACACAGATAAATAGATGCACACACGTGTATAGCTACATATTGAGGTATAGGTGTACACATACATACATGCATGCATGCATATATACATACATACATACATACATACATACATACATACATACGTACACACACACATATATTTGTATATATGACTGCATATCTGTCATTCTCTCTCCCACTCTCTCCCTCTGTCTATCTATCTGTTTGTCTGTCTGTCTGTCTGTCTGTCTGTCTGTCTGTCTATCTATCTATCTATCTATCTATCTATCTATCTATCTATCGACCTATTTATACATACATATACACACATATGTGCGAGTGTATGTATGCATATTTTTACGTATCTTTGTATACTATCATGAATAATTTTTCGCCGATGTATATCAGTAAAATTTAAGCACGTTGTTGAGCAAATCGATAAACTGATGTCTTTGATACAAAATTTATTGTGATGTGAATTGGAAATGCTGTGAACTAGCCAGTGATTAGCCATAACTAACGACGACGCTATTATTCACAAAATGCATGATATAATAACAACCTATCCTTTGACCATATGTCCAACCCAATCAACACATACTATCAGTGGACAAAGGAATAGTACTCTTAAAAAAAAAAACTTCCAAAAGCACCAGTGGATCGAGTTCCAAAGGGAAAGATTTACAGATTTCAACTACGCTACAATCACAAACATAAATACTGCAGTAAATACATTCGATAAAATAATTGTAGGTACATTAAGGAATAAAAAAAAAAAAAAATTCCCATAAGGAAATACAAATACATACAAACACAATAACATAAAAGAAATATTCTGTGTGATAAAATCTAAGGACAAGCCCAACCGTAATATTTTAGAGCCATAAAGAACAGATGTAGAACTCAACATTGAATAACTAAACGAAATATCAAAGATATAAACTATACAAAGAAAAATTTGTAACCAGGGGAAACCACAAAGGAAATAATAAAATACTATAGAGTAATTAGCGACATAAATAAAAACAAGGACCTCACCATGCATCATGTCACAAAAACAATCTAGAAAGCGATACCCATATTCCAATACTAAGTAAACGCCCTTATTCGTTTCTGGGAAATCAACCATCAAAATCGTACATCGGAAACAAAAACACGAAACAAAACATTAACCAAATTCTTGCTAGACAAGGATTTTTCTATGAGAAATAGAACAAACCTTTCCACTATAGACACGCAGACAGAAACTGTTGACTAGTCGAGTAGATCAACCCTACTGTTCACCTGGAAATTTTTTTATCGACTTTGAAGGAACGAAAGGCAAGGTCGATCTCGGCAGAATATGCATTTAGAACGTAGCGACGGGCGAAATACCACTAAGCATTTCGTCCGGCGCGCTAACGATTCTTTTTTTTTTCTTTTCTACTCTAGGCACAAGGACCGAAATTTGCGGGGAGGGAGACGGTCGATTAGATCGATCCCAGTACCCAACTGGTACTGATTTGTCGACCCCGAAAGGATGAAAGGCAAAGTCGACCTCGGCGGAATTTGAACTCAGAACATAGCGGCAGACGAAACATCCATTTCTTTACTGCCCGCAAGGACCCACACACAGGGGACAAGCAAGGACAGAGAAACGGATTATATCGACATAAGTGCGTAACTGGTACGTATTTAATCGATGCCGAAAGGATGAAAGGCAAAGTCGACTTCGGCGGAATTTGAACTCTGAACGTAGCGCCAGACAAAATATCACTAAACATTTCGCCCGGCGTGGTAGCGTTTCTGCCAGTTCGCCGCTTTTCTTCTGTACTCTAGGCACAAGGCCTGATATTTTGGGGGAAGGGACCAGTCGATTAGATCGATCCCAGTACATAACTGGTACTTCATTAATCGACCCCGAAAGGATGAAAGGCAAAGTCGATCTCGGCGGAATATGCACTCAGAATGTAAGGACGGGCGAAATACCGCTAGGCATTTCGTCCGTTGCGCTAACGATTCTCAATCTCAAAGTCTCAGAGCTTTACAAAATCTTAGATAAACATGTAAAAAAAAATATGCAAGAAGTGAAATGTGATCGCTCAAAGATGTTATAAAGACTAGAAGTCTCGCCACAATAAAAGATCTCTTGGTCGCATCTTGTCGTTCAGCCGAGCAGCTATGTACTATAAGTCTTCTCGATCAAAGCTGATGTACGGCTACACCGCCTCTAATATCGCCGTCACCGTCGCAACCCCACCGCCACCATCATCACCACCACCACCACCACCACCACTGCAACAACAACAACAATAAAACAATATTGTCAAACTAATTAGGCATAGTGTTACATCCATAATTTATACGTATAGAGTGTTTCTGATTGTGCATTGGCTAATAATAAACATCTAAAACTAATTAGATCTATTTCTCAGTCTGTCTCTTCAAGTGCAGAGTTATTTAATGAATAGGCGGGAAATGTTACACGTATAAAAATGCACATTGCTACATACTCTATCATTAAAACTAGGCTCCAGAGTTATATTTCCTAAAACAACTTTAACATCTTACAAACCGGATTTTAAAGTATTAACTGCAAGAATGAATATTCAATAAAAGCTTTTAATGAGCTGAGACTTATCAAATATATTTTACTGAGTAGTAATGAGCGGAAGCTCGCTACGGAGTGAGCGGACAGCGTATACTTGTTAATATATCACTGTATATATATATATATATATATATATATATATATATATATATATACAAAAAGCAATAAAGATTCAATTAATTTAAATGAATTTACTTGAATATGGTACCTAACTTAGATGCACCAAAAAAAACTATACTGTTTTAACAATACAGTAATGTGGGGTGATTAATAGCGAGAAGAAGCAACAAGAATGGATAGGTTTTTAGTACAATCGTTTCATACAAGGACAGCTTTATTAAAAGTTGCAAAAATTACAGCATATAAACGTGTCCCGTACTCATCAGCTAAAATACATGTGAGTTCTCTAGACATCCTAGTGGTTGAGGCTATACTCATGAAGTAATGTAGATATAATTAAGTAACATAAACAGATTTCCAAAGTTCATTAAAGTTCTTTAAAGATGATGTACATCTTATCACAGAATTTTAAAAAAGTTTTAATAGCATCACAGAGAAGGTGACCTAATCCATATGCACATATGAATTTCCAGAGATATGAGGAGGGATTACATACTCACAGACGACAAATTTATCCATTGTTAATCACAACGAGTGGGGTCTCAATTCCTGCTTATTAGCATTACAGAGAGGGTGAATTAATCCTTTGTATAGATGCACAATAGATGGAAATCTTGGGGGGGGGGAGCAAACACACACCCTTACATACACACACACAAATATATATGTATATATATATATATATATATAAGTATATAGATAGGTACATAGGTAATACGGATAGACAAGCAGACACAAACATGCACACATACACACATGCATACACAAAAGATTAATGAAGCACACAACCATATACACACACGCAAACTTCACATACACTCACTCACACACACACACACACACATAAAAGGACACATATGGACTCACTCATCCGTACATAGCAGACGCACACGATAGTCACACAAACTCATACACATAGGCACACTCAAACACGCACAGAGGAGACAGAGATACACACACAAATAGAAACATAAACATGAACACACAAACACATGTAAACATATGAATATGCAGAATACATACATACAAACGTACACACACGCATATATGCATATATGCACACACACACGAACGCACACACACACACACATATATACGCATACACACATGCATACATACATGCAAACACCTCCAAACACACATACCCATACATACATATATGTATACACATGCACACTGTCGTACACGCATACGCACAGTCAAACAAACAAGAAGATCGCAGTTCCGATGACGGTTTTAATTATTTAAATTCTTCTTCAGAAAAAGGAGCTCGTTTCTGACAAAGATGCAAAGCTCCATCTTTGGAATGTAGATAACAGAAACAATTTCACATTTTAAACCTGAGAAAAGACTTGAATTGTTTTACTGTTCATCTTACGAATTGTATATGTAACATGCGAATTTTCTGAAAATCCAAGCTTATCCAAGCTGACAGCTATGCATTTACTTTCAGAACCAGGTGCTCCAGTTAATATTCCTTTTTCAGAAGAAGAATTTGTAATATGTGTGTGCGTATGTACGTTCTCGACAGACTTCCACTGTGTTTTCCTCAAACAAATTCACTCATAAAGCATTGGTCAGGCAGGGTTATAGTTGACGGTGCCCTTCCAAGTCACGCGTGGTGGGATTGAACCCAAACATGAAACCAAGTGTTTACAAATTAAGCATCTTTACTAATTTAATTCGGAAATATGCCATAGGTGCAGGCGTGGTTGTGTGATAAGAAGCTTGCTTACCAACCACATGGTTCGGGTTCACTCCCACTGTGTGGCACCTAGGGCAAGCATTTGCTACCTTAGCCACGGGCCGACCAAAGCCTTGTGAGTGGATTTGGTAGACGGAAACTGAAAGAAGCCCGTTGTATGTATATATATATACAAAATTAAGAGAAATGACCACTAAAGTGGACACCCTATATGCTAAACATAGACGTCAAAAAACCATTACCATGAAGAATGTGTTCTGAAGAAAAAAAATCTCAGCAAAAACGCCAAAATGTGAAAATGAGCAAGACAAATGACAAGAAACGAAATATAAACGATTACCTACGTACCAATCGGTTTCACTTGTTAATATCTACGTATATAAAACACGCAGACATCTGCAAGATCGTCAGCGTAGTCTGTCGCTTTTTCTTGACAGACTACGCTGAGGATCTTCCAGATCTTGGTTTTAATTGATTAACATCAATTTCTGTCCTTGTTATGTAATTATATATATATATATATATATATATATATATATTATATGTATGTATGTATGTATATGTTTGTGCGTCTGACAACCGATGTTAGCGTGTTTACGTCCCTGTAACTTAGCGGTTCGGCAAAAAGAGACCAATAGAATAAGCACCAGGCTTACAAAGAATAAGTCCCGTTGTCTATTTTTTCGACTGAAGGCGATGCTCCAGCATTGCCGTAGTCAAATGTCTGAAAAAAGTAAAAGAATAAAAGAATTTGGTGCTCATGAACACACACACACAACATGCTGAAGGTTGCTCTTCTCATCAAGCAACATGGTCACCTTGGTATATAAAAGCATGTGAAAAGAGCCTATGAGAGAATTACATCCAAAGTGTAGCGTAATACCAATAAATAAATACTTAAGTAAATAAATAAACAAATAAATAAAATAAAAAGCCCCAACAACTGCAACGATAATTAATTCCGTGCTTCCCAATAAACAATGTTAACAGTTAATAATTTGTTTGGGAGATCTTTTTGCAGTTTACTCTTTCTACGCTTGAGTACCAAAGAGTTTCAAGTTTCAAACCAGCTACATCAAAAGCAACGTGGAAAAATTTAATAAGAAAATACAAACCCCCAGCGAAAATATCTGAATCACACAAATTCCTAATTGTATAACATCCGTTTCCCTCGATAAGGCTATTACGATGCTACATTCCAGGAAGATAACTATTATACAATGTTTGAAAGATTGTAATTTTGTTTTAGCTTTATCTAATTGCCTGACAGAAGAAGCTTAGATTCAAATGTATTCTATCCATGTCAATGCTTCGTGCCTCCGCCTTATTATATCTAGAACTACGTTTTCTAATATTGGTCTGTCTTATACTTGTTTCAGATAGTGGACTGCTGTTATGCTGGGGCACCGGCTTTAAGAGTTTGGTTCAATATATTGATCCCTGTACATATTTTCAATGTCTGATACTTATTCCATCGCTTTTTATTTTTGATAACTCTCAGGGTTACGGGTACGTAAACAACCCAGCGCCGGTTGACAAGCAATGTAGAGAGACGAACACAAATAGAAAGATACACACGTACACACACACACACACACACACATATACAAAGACGGATTTTTATTAGTATTCTTCTATCAAATTCACCCACAAAGCATTTGTCGGCCCGGGCGCCATAGTGGAAGGCACTTGGCCAAGGTGCTGCGCAGTGGGAAACCAAACCAATATGATTGAAAGCAAAATTCTTGCTACACAGTCATATCTCTCTTCTCAACAAACCCCGCAACGTGATTGCAGTTACGTCATTAACTTGAAATTTCGGAGTAATAACATTTGCCATTCAGTAGAGAGACTGGCAGAAAGGGAATAAGCTAAAACTAATCGCCTTACGTTTTATCACGATTCTTTCTATTTTTTTGTTTTAGTTCTTCCGGCGACACAGGGCCTGAAATTTTGGAGGAGGGGACTAGTAGATTACATCGACTCCAGTGATCAGCTGGTACTTATCTTATCATGTCCGAAAGGATAAAAAGCAACGTCCACCTCGGCGGAGTTTGAAATCAGAACCTTAAGACGGGTGGAACGCCGCTAACAATTTGCCCGGTGTGCTAACGACTGTACCGTCGCGTCACCTTCGTTATCCATAAAATTGGCTTCAAATATTGACACAAGCCCAGCAGTTTCGGTGGGAGGGAATAAGGGGATTACTTCCATCCCTAGCGTTCAAGTGGTACTTATTTTATCGAAAAGTTTGCATCGACGCCATTCGAACTCAGAACGTCAAGACGAAACGCCGGCACCAATTCTCTGGACGTGCTAACGATCCTACCAGCTTCCCACCTTCGCCATCAATAAAATTAAAACCATCTAAGTACCGAGATCAATATTGTCGACTTGGAGATTTCTCTGCAAATTTTGTCACTTTTTCTGCGTTAAATAGTAATGTCTTATTTATTTACCTTTAAAATATATTCTCTGCAAAGATATTTATAAGTTAGAGTGGAGATTTACGAGTAGAAGACTATTCTGTATCTGTTTTTAGATCGGGTTACTCAAAAAACACGAGGCCTCATGTCATGTATTTATCTTTTCAGCTACAAAAATATAACATGTAACCTCATACACTTCTTAAAAACATTGGTATCTGATCGCTGATCTTTTTCTTTTCCTCCCCTCATAGGAATTTCCAATTATTTTTTCAAAGCTCACGACATTAACTATGCTGTTATTGTTGTTGCTGTTTTTTTTTTGGCCAAGCCTATGGTCTCCCTGTGTAATTTCCTCTGCGATTTGTTGTTTGGAATGGGTTAATCGCTCATGCACAATTGTGAATATAATGTACATAGCAAAATGTTGAGATACATGCTTTGTCAATGAGGACATGCTGACCTAAAACAATATATTTACATTAATTATAATAGACAGATGGATATTTTTATTTACTACCGATTTTATTGCATACAACAAATATTTATTAAGCCAGGCGGCAATGTAGTATCAGTGTATATTCTATTTACTATTTCCCAATTTGGAAGTGATAAATCTTAGTAATGTGAGTAAACGCTATGGATATGGCGAAACGAAATTGGAATGCAACTAGAATTCTCGGTAACCACTACTAGGTTGATTTTCGTTCTCCTCCGATACATGTATATATATATATAAATAATAATTGCTGCGTGGAAGGTGTTTATAAGCCATTTTAGAAACACACAAAAACCGTTAGATTCACTTCAACATTTAAATTTAATTTGCCAATTTTATCAGTGAACAGGTCGCAGTCTGAAAGCGACGAAAATATTTTGGAAAATCGCTGAGATCAATTTTGCCTTTCATCCTTTTGGGGTGGATAAATTAAGTACCAGTTGCGTCGATCTATTTATGACATCGTTCGTGTGTTTGTACTAGTTGTAGCTTTAGGATTAGTGTTTTTTGGGCTAGGATTAGGGTTAAGGTTTGGGGGTTAGGGTTAAGGTTAAGGTTTTAGGGTTAGGGTTGTCATAAATAAGAGTGACAAACAAAATATACACCGACGGAAGTTCTTGTTGACAAACAAGAGCAGTTATTTTATTCAGCTGAAAACATGTCTTTGACTGGTTGAAATTACCGAAATACTACAACTTTAACGTGAAATAACTTCCTAAATATAAGCTTTTCTCAAAAACGCTCAGAGTAAAAGATGTTTTATATGACACATTCTACCAGTGTCCGAATTTTTAAAGTGTTTAGTTACAAAAAAAATATTTTTTTAATCTGTCGGTCAAAAAGTAAAGATCCGAAATCTGAACATGAATGGAAACGTTTTGTTTTGCTTTTTAACAAAAAAAAAAGAAAAGGTTAAGAAAAAGTGTTCCTTGTTATATTTATTGGGGATCAAATCATAGGCACACTCCAGAAACTGAGGGGTACCACTCACTAAAATTATGATTGTCGACTTCATCGTCATCATGATCACTTCCCTCGTCTCCATCCCTTTCTCTTCCACTCCTCTTCCACTCCTCTCACCCTCCTCATCGTCGTCATCATCGTCATTGTCAGCAAAATATGAAGAACACCACTATCATCTTCATCATCGGCATCATACTACTACTACTACTGCTACTACTATCATTAAGCTTCACTCTTTCATATTCTCAATACAGTGTAAGGCAAGCTGGTAGGCTTAATGCCTAATGACATTTCTTTCCGTTCCGAGTTCAAATTCCGCCGAGGTCGACTTTTTCTTTCGGGCTCAGTCGAATGAATACCAGTCGAGCAATGGGGTTGACGTAATTGACTACCCCCCACCCACCCCCACAAAATTTCATGTCTTACGCCTATAGTAGAAATTATGTCTCTTACTGTTTCTCTTTTACCTTTCTTCTTCTACCTCCTCTTCTTCCTCCTCATATCCCACGTATTACTTTTCCGCTTCTTCTTTTTTTCTGCACACTTCTCTTTATTATCTTCGTCTTCTTTCACCGCATCTTTTATCCACTTCATCCTTTTTCTCTTCCACTTCTTATTTTTTTTATTTTGCTTCTTCTCTTTGATCTTCTTGTTCCGGTTATTGTTCACCTAGCTGCTCTTCTTCTTCTTCTTTTCTTCTTCTTCTTCTTCTTCTTCTTCTTCTTCTTCTTCTACTCCTTCTTCACACTCACTCCCCCCACATCATCTTCTACTTCCGATCTTCATTTACGAAATGAGATCATGATATTCCTTAAGAACGGAATTCAGATTTCTTAAAATCTCCACCAGCGAAAGACAGCAGGTAAAACAAATATTGCGTTCACAACTTATATAGCAAAGCTGTAAGCAAGATCTATATAAAGTGTATGAAAATCTGGGGGGGGGGGGAGGAAATTGACTTAAATCACAAAGTGTAACATACTAAAAACCTTTCACCCAGTCACCCAACAACGATGAGAGGTAACAAATTAATAAGGCAGTGTTCTGTTGCGTTAAAGCATAATTGATTACATTTCAAAGTCATGTATTTTTACGAAATGGTGGCAAAGCCGCGAGTTACTGGCGTTTCCTATTACACACACAAGATCATGTAATCGTATTAAAAGTTGCAAAAACAATCATCGAGAGGGGTATAAAAGTTGAAATCAGATTTCTTTCAGCATTTTGACCTATCTGCGACACATTTTTTTTTCCTTTTCTTTTTTTTAATTTTATTCACCGTTTTATTTTATTTTCCCGTTGCGAAGGTATGACGAAGAAAAAAATAAATAAATAAAAACATTAAGTAAAAATAATAAAGGCAAAATAAAGAAATAAATGAATATAATTTGAACGAAAAAGAAGAAAGGCTTAATGCAAAAACAAAAAAAAGAAAAAATGGTGGAAGAAAGAATGAAGTAAAAAATGCAAGTCGAAGGATGACGACAGAAAGAAAGAAAGAAATTAGAAATTGTGTGAAGGTAAGAAAGAATGAGGTAAGAATGATATATACGAAAAGTAATTGAAGAAATAAGTAAATAAAAATAGGTACTCATCTAATATTCGTTGTTCGTGATTCGAAAAATCACTTTTTACATTTGCGAATAACTATGTGACAAAATCTTAACTCAATGAGAAAAAGTCACCTGTTTAATACATGATAGTACTTTTTAGAATACATTTTCAGCTCTTTTTTTTTATTCTGTCGTATGATACTTTTTATGTATTCAATATTCTTACAGCAATTTCATCTTATATATATATTTTGTTCTTAGCATTTTGTCATATTTTAGCATCTTTATTTGATATTTCACCTCAGTCTTTCACTAATCACATCGCCTTCAAACACTAATACATGAAATGGTTAGCATTTTGGCAGTTAGCGACTTGTGAGTTCAAGTGATATATATTATATATATATATATTATATATATATATATATTATATATATATATTATATATATATATATATATATATATATATATATATATAAGTTTTTGTTTTGTAAAAAGAAAAAAAAGCATATAGTTAAGTCCTTAAGAGAGACACATTATAGAAGGTCAATCACTCTATCTATCTATCTATCTATCTATCTATCTATCTATCTATCTATCTATCTATCTGTCTGTCTGTCTGTCTGTCTGTCTATCTATCTATCTATCTATCTATCTATCTATCTATCTATCTATCTATCTATCTGTCTGTCTGTCTGTCTGTCTGTCTACCTGCATGTGACAGTGAGTCGCTAAAACAGTATATGGTAATTAGCGAGTGGAATCAGCTTTCATCACAATCTAGTGATTAACACACGCTGAGGACGGATAACCACCCAGAAACTCGAGTCCGTATGTATCACGTAAGGCAAGAGATGGGAGCGATGACCTCCCCTCGCAATTACTAATCATTACAAATGTGTGTCATTAGCCAGCTGGAGAAGATGTCTTCCTGGGGCTATAAACCACAATAGCAGTGTCTTGTATTGGATGCCACACTTAGATGGAAATATATTTTACGATATATATATATATATATATACATATGTAAATTTATAAATCAGGGTATCTGAGAGATACCACCATGCCGAAATAGTAGTCAAAACCCCGACTCTAGAAAACACCTTAAGTGTTCATATCGCGCCATGAGATAAGACAGAGAGATAAAATAAACTAGCAAAAATATATTTTACTGGATAATTCAAGATCCTGGATTTCTGACTTTGCTTCAAATAAGCTCTGCCTTCGTCAGTTGAATATACCAGATGGGTACATAAATACAAATATATAAATACAGAACATACGTTATATTTACATATACGAACGTCCATACATACATATATATGCACGTATGTAGAACACCAGTCAAAATTGCCCGCCAACCAACTTACAAGCGCGATGTGGTCAAAAATAAACACTGCAGTGAATACAGTGACGAATTATATTGTATATTCACTGACAAAGGCAGAGCTTATTCGAAGCAAACCAGGAATCCAGGATCTTGAATTATCCAGTAAAATATTTTTTACTAGTTTATTTTGTCTCTGTGTCTTATCTCATGGCGCGATATGAACATTTAAGGTGGTTTCTAGAGTCGGGGTTTCGACTGCTATTTCGGGATGGTTGTATCTCTCAGATACCCTTATTTATAGTTTTAAATAATTATTACCTTTGTATGGTATTTATTTCCATGCTGGCCACTTGATAAGATCGATATTTAAATATCGATATTATCCTTATTTATAAATATATATATATATATATAGTAGTTTCTTTGTTTATTGTATTGGCATTATTTGGAAGTGATCAAATAAACAACCCGAGACACAAAGGTTTAAGAAAATGTTATGGAGAATTTCAAAGTTTCAACAATTTATTTATACGTATATTCTGCCATAGATCAATGCGTATCAGTCTGTAAAAAATATTAATGTATCAGTCGTTAAAATATTAAAACATATAAAAAAAATTCATGAATATGCAAATATATAAAAAATCTAATCTACATATATAAATAGATGTGTGTAAGTAGGTTAGAACAGCGTTGTAAAAATTATTAAGAATAAAAGAATGCCCTACAAAAAGATGAATAAGGTAACGTCTTTCGAAGAGCGATTTAAAAAAACTATTTATTCACCATAGTATTTATTTCATCTCCTAATATATACCCACTCCGAATCCTCGCAACAGATTAGTGTCCTTTGAAAGCACCCAAGGAACATAAAATGATGTAAAGTTGGGCGTTGGAAAAATATGGTGGAATTTGGCTTCAAAAACGTGAGCAATTGGAACAAATAAAGCAAACAGCGAGCAAAAGAAATTTAAAATCCGTAACATATACCGACTCTCTAATAACTCTGTCACTCCATTGCCTTCAGAATCGTATTTTTTTACTCGATCTAGGAGGACAGAAAGGCAAATTTGACACGGCGGATTCTGAAACATGTGCCTAAAGAAACGAAATCAATACCACCAGGTGTCGTATCTGACGGCGAAATTTTTTCCCACGCGAGTTCCGAACCCCAGTATTGAACTCATTTAGATACAGCCAATCAGAGCTGACCTTGACCTTGCTCTCAAGTTAACAAACACACTCTATCATGTAAACTCAAAACGAAGAAGTCGACCGAATGCCTGATTTTAAGAAAAAAGTTATTAGATTGATTTGCATGTTCAACTATTATCGGATTTTCTTAGGGCCCCATATGGTAAAGATGTGGATGGGAAAAATGTGGGTAGAGGATGATGTACTAGCAACCCACACACCTTATTGTTTTACAAAGTAAACAACACAAATAACTTCGCAGAGGCAGCCAGGCTTGAAACAAGAACAAGAATAACAAACATCCTTAAAACAGAAATGAAGCACGGTCATTCCTTAACTAAGTGACCTTATCCTATTGCCCATCACTTATGCGTTCATAAATTTGTGTGATAGTTGAGCTCTGATTGGCTGTATGCAAATGAGTTCATAACTGGGATCCGGAACTCGCGTGGGAAAAAAATTCGCTATCCGACGTTCAATCAGAAATGAGAATAAAAAATGTAGATAAAATTAAAAGCAATAACGATCCGCTTTTTGGTACATAAGCAAAATTAGAAAGCTACACGACTACTCGTATACATACACACATACAAAATTACGCACACACATACATAATGATGCACGCACACGCATACAAAATCATGCGCACATACATTCACAAATTCACAATCACACACACACACATACGCGCACACACATTCACAAATTCACAATCACACACACACACATACGCGCACACAATTACACACATGTCGTTTTGTTCAATGCTGAACATTACTTATTTGTGAGGCTTTTATTCAATAAGAAACAAATGCTAATTGAATTTCATTGATGGATGTCAGTTGGAAAGTGAAATGTAATGGTTTGTCATTTCTAACAAATGCCTCTATGCAGTGATTGCTGGTAGCAATGTAGATAATTCCTCCTTCAAAGAAAGAAGTCAAAATATATCTCACCGAATCAAATAAAGGTTTTTTAATAATAATAATAATAATAATAATAACAATAATATAATAATAATAATAATAATAATAATAATAATAATAATAATAATAATAATAATAATAATAATAATGACCCTTTCTACAATAGGCACGAGGCCTGGAATTTGTGAGGAGGGGGACAATCGATCACATCGACCCCAGTATTAAACTAGAACTTAATTTATCGACCCCGAAAAGATGAAATGCAAAGTCGACATCGGCGGAATTTGAACGCTGAGCGTAGCGGCAAACGAAATACCTGTTTCTTTACTACACACAAGGGGCTAAACATAGAGATGACAAACAAGGACAGGCAAACGGATTAAGTCAATTATATCGACCCTAATGCGTAACTGGTACTTATTTCATCGACTCCGAAAGGATGAAAGGCAAAGTCGACCTTGGCGAAATTTGAACTCAGAACGTAGCGGCAAACGAAATACCTCTAAGCGTTTCACCCGACCTGCTAACGATTCTGAATATTAATAATAATAATAATAATAATAATAATAATAATAATAATAATAATAATAATAAAGAATTTGACGAGATCAGTAAATATAAACACTTGCTAATAGAAATTGAAAAAATGTGGCATCTCAAGGCGACTACAGTACTAGGGATTGTAGGTGTTCTAGGAATGTTAAAAAAATGTACTGAAACCTATTTGAAAATGATACCAGGCTTACCATCCCTACAGGAAGTGCAAAAAATCGTGTTAACTGGAATGACTCATGTACTGCGAAGAGCATTATCGCTGTGAAAACAACATCCATTCATGAATTTACTTATTTATTAATTTTTAAATGCATATTTTACCTTTAGCAGTGATCGAATGGGCAAATGCTGTTAAAGGAGAAATAGTAACGTTTCAAACTTGACCATGCACCTCTGTGGAGTGTAATGCACGCCCAGACAGGCCATCCGCAACCCAAAACGGAGAGCCGATTTAGAAGGATCGGTGTATAGTTATGGAATAAGCACAGGATCAGTGGGAATAAGCACAGGATCAGTGCATTCTATTTTAGCGGAGGATTTGTGCATGCGGAGAGTGTCAGCATAAAATGAAATCGGATATTTTTGAACGTACGTCATAATCCAAGTTTTCCTGCTCAAAAGAGCACACCACTTTTTCGACAGGTTCCTTACTCTCCCGACTTGGCACCGTGAAAGGGAAGTAAACGATTTGAGTCACGAGAGGAAATGAAGAGAAAAATGATGGTAGAGCTCTATAGAATTCTATGAAAAGGCGGGCGCTACAGGGGTAGTACTAGCAGTGACAGAAGCGCTGGGAGAAGTATATTGAGGGTGATTAAATAAAATTTATGAAATGTACTTTCTTTTTTATGCCCAACGGTCTCATGCATAGATGAATGTGTGTATAAATGCATGTAATCTGAGTGAGAATTGGCTAAGTATTCAAACTTCTATGCCCTCTATTTATAGAATCAATGTAGTCGTAGTTCAAACTTTATTTCAACTTCTTTATATAGGTGAATATGGATAGAGTTTGACTACTATAAAAGTGTATATCTGTTGTCATTTGGCTGAGATCAGCACTAATGAAATTGGTCAATGTGTACTAGACCAAATTCCGTTAAGCTGTGGCAGTCCTGTCGTATGGTGTGTATCCAAAACTACATAACCAACATTATAAAATATTTCCCATTCGGAAATGAGGGCGTATGGTTTTAGGTAAACTTAGCTGCTATATCTTGGTGGTCAAGATATCACGTAGAAAATGTTCGATGTCTTGTTAAATTGTCGATTTAGAGGTTGAGGTATAAAAATGGCAAATAGAAGAGAGTCGGATACTTCTGGATGTTAGCTGCAAACTTTTCAGATCCATGGAATGTGCTAGTTTCAAATTCCAGTGTCTAGAGTAAGATTGTTTTCAGAAAATTTATCTTCAATCCATTTTGAATATATTGTAAAGTAATTAGCGAAATTTACCTGAAATAGTTCCATCAATTTTGGAATAAATTTCTGAAAATAGCCTATGAATAGAGTCCCCCTTACTAAGTGGAAATTGGTGAGAAATGTACTCTAGTTACTGTGTGTTATTAAAATGTATTACGAGTAAGACGAACACTAATTGGTAAATTTTGCTTTGCACTTCTGTCTTCTTTTCGATATTGGTGACAGGATTTCTATTAATTCTCGGAATCGTGTGAGCATTCTTATATTATTTTATTGTAATTCAATGGTCGTATATATTTAAGAGCCAAATACACGAACTGTACTAGCATAATTTTTAGCTGTTTTCCCCTTACATTTACATCCTCATGTTACGTTACCTTAGCTTTCCTTTTAACCAGAATTTTCATTCTGTTTCTAACCCCCGAAATTTAACTCCTTCACGAGTGATATAAACTCATAGGGTCCATTTCCCGGATACTCTCGTGTATATGCCCCCCACCTCCTGGACAGGGCGCAAGTCCGTCGCAAGATTACTCATTTTTGACAGCTGGATGGACTCGAACAACGCGAAAGGAAGTGTTTTGTACAAGAACACAACGTATAACCCGCAATTGAAACCACAATCTAACGATCATGAGAGGAACACTAACCTCAAAGCTATGCGCCTCCAAAACGATTCGAAAATTCGCATTTATTCTTCTCAACACCTTTGATTCCTATTTTCTTCCTCTCCATTCACTGTGTTTTTACACAACTTTTTAGCTTTCAATTATATTTCTTTTTCTCTAAAGGTACTCAAGTAATGTTGAATCGCCTTTCTCAGTTATCTAATACACAGATAGTTTTACAGGTGCTTAATACTCTTTCCATAAAAACATGTAATATCTTTCTGAATCTTCTTTATTTCTGCTTCTTTCTCTCTCTACTGTCATTCAGTTATGTAACCACAAAACCTTATAGTTTCATTTTCAATTTTACACCTCTCCTTAATAAACATGGCTACTCAACATGAAGCGTATTGTATCAATTACAATTCATCGTGGCACAACGAAAGAGTCACTTCTGTGCATCGTATGTTCTTGCTTAAGCATTCAAATTTCTATTTATCTTATGTATAGATATCTGTTTCCTTAAATTACACTTCTATTTGAATCTCTCCGTTTTTTTCTTTCTTCTACGCTTTCCTTTCGTTCCTTTTCTTCCATTTGTTTCTCTTGTGTATATCTTGTATTTCTTGGCTTTTATTTCTCTCATATATTCTCGTGTAAATAGCATGTCGGAAAAGTTTTATATCTGTTTACCTGCAATTATACAAAGGGAAAAAAAGCGGTATGGTAAAATTTGGAGAAAACAATGCTAACAAGAGTAGGCAGAGAGCGCAAACCTCCGCCAAGGCAACACCAATGTCCTCTAAACGATTAGCCAGAGATGATGATTTTAAAAATGAGAATATCTGAAATAAACGCAACTGCTCTCACAAACGAGAATGCTAAAAATGAACCCGATTGCTGTACTGGATCGATCCCAAAATCTAATCCGTTCGTACCAATCATGAGGCCAAACATCACTGAAAGTTTCATCTGAATCCATCCAACGATACTTGAGATATCTTGTCCACAGACAAACAAACGAACAAACACGACTGAAAACAATAATGTTAGCTTTGTAGAAGGCTGCGAAAAAAATAGCGACATTTTGCCTCTCTACACGTTCTGAGTTCAAATTCCGCCGAGGTCGAGTCTGCCTTTCATCCTTGCAAGATCGATATTATAAATACCAGCCGAGCACTGGGGTTGAAACTGCAAACCTTGTGCCAAAATTTGATATTGATAACGTAAGCATTTCGCCAGGAGTACTACCTCTATCGGCTTACAAATAATAAATCCTTGGGGCAATTTGGTCGACTAAAGGCAGTGCTCCAGCATGGCCGTAGTCAAATCACTGAAACAAATAAAAGAAAAAAGATTAAAAGAATGTATATATATAATTGAAAAATGCTCGATTTGGATTCCGTGCTAGCAACTAGTGTATGTATGTATGTATGTATGTATGTATGTATGTATGTATGTATGTATGTATGTATGTATGCATGCATGTATGTATGTATATATATATAACGGGAAGCTTTATGAAAATAAACAAAAGACGAAGGCAGGTGGAGTACAAACAAACAATTGTATTAGTATGGCGCTCAGGAATATAAATAAAACAAGTCTTTTACGTTTCGAGCCTACGCTCTTCAACAGAAAGATACACAGAAAAGAAACACGGAGAGAAACAAGGAGAGAAAAAAATGCGTGCAGAAGCTAGCGATTCAGCATGGCAGTCTGATTCTGGCCAGAAGTCGGAGATCATTTATATATATATATATAATATATATATATATATATATATATATATACACATATGTACATACTTACATATGCATACATACGCACATTATTTACTATCTTAAATATCAATTCTGTAGCCGTAGGTTTGCGGAGAGTTTTAATGAATATCTCATTGAACTATTGTCTGTCTGTCTACATTGTCTATCTGTCGCCCTTTCAGTTCACTGTCACTCACTTTTTACCACCGCTCACAAGTGTCTTACCACAAGGATCCCGTGCCTCTTGCTAGCCTCGGCATTTTCTTCTTGATTATGAATAGTGCGGCCTCTTCCACTTAACTACACCTTACCACGTCACAAACTACTCTCCAACGTTTCATCGTAACATAATACACCAAATTTCTACTCCTACTTCGCAAACTACATGTATTTTTAGTACATCTGTACACGTAGACTGATGTTATCGCGTTCACATTCTAGCACATATACACAGAAATTACTTGACTATCGTGGGTGTTACGTTCCAAAACTCCCAGCGATAGGTGAAAATCCGCGAAACAGAAACAGTACTGTACTGTATATAGTTTTAATTATTTTTATAATACATACGTATTCATCTTATTATAAATGCAAAACAACACCACGGAGGAATCGACGTAAGCTTAGATAATAAACCGTGATAGGTGAACCGCGATATGGCGAGGATTACCGTATAACGACTTACTTCTCATGCGCGTGCAAGCCCATTGATACGCACAACACAACAGCTTGTAAGAATTACATCTCGAACTATCCGTACACACATTACCCTCACCTTACCCCCGCCCTATGTGCACATCAGGCACATATGTCCCTCATTTACCACACATTAATTGCACACATCATACCACCAGCTAGTTATTACATCACGCATACCCGCAAGCATGAACACTCGGCAACGGCTGTGTGTACGTATGTGCATACATATTTACAATCTCAGCTGAATATATTATGTTATTGTTGCACATATTTCATGCATTCATGAGCTGTTCATTATTTTCCACCTATTAGACGTTAGTTAACTTCTACATAAATGAAAGTGTTATGCATCAAACTACGCTTCATTACACACACACACGGCAGCAGGAGCACTGCATGTGCTACTTACTTCCATTCCCTTACTGGTTCTCTGCTTCCATTGGTTTTTTCTTTCTCTTCACTATTCTCC
Organism: Octopus sinensis; assembly: GCF_006345805.1. Lineage (NCBI taxonomy): Eukaryota > Metazoa > Mollusca > Cephalopoda > Octopoda > Octopodidae > Octopus > Octopus sinensis. Next base: position 12,876,145 of record NC_043004.1, read on the forward strand.
TTATAACTCTTTCTCTCTTTTTCTGTCACCCACACTGCCTCCTCTCTCTCTCTCTCTCTCTCTCTCTCTTCTCTTTCTTTCTCTCTTCATGTACTCTCAGTATGACAAAGATTTTCTTTCTTGTTCCGTTTCTTGTATTCCCCTCCCCAAATATCCCATTGCGTAAGGCCTGTCATGCAAAAAAATCCATCGTCTTTTCGATATTGTTTACTTTTAGTGTTTCGAGGATTTTATGCATACACTAGAAGACAAATTAGGAGATACGATTCTATAAAATTTATTTCAGACACAAAAGTTTCGAAATATTCCGAAATTCATACTATTTTTTTATTTTTTTATTGACTTGATATAGTTTAAAACATTTTGGAACTTTCCGTTTGGGAATGTGTCGTACGGTTCAATAGATTTAAGGTCCACCATAATTAGAGAGTGGAGTATCATTTGATTTTGCAAAATGTAAACATATCTGGGCAGTGTCCTTTCAAAACTGCGTTAACTTTGAAAGTCATGTTAAACCCCGAATTATCAGACATAGATTTCATAGATATTGCTACCATGTAGAACGAATTGATGGGAAGAATATTTCCATTTCAATCATATGGGAATTCTTGCAATTAATTTATATTGAATTTGAAATATTGTTATCATTGGATAGTGTAGAGAATTTTTGATGCTTAGAATTGGCCATATTTGTTCAAAGCCATTAGTTCTCTGATACAATATTTTAATGTGGTGTTTATTAATTAACTTATGATAATTATAGTGAGAGGGCTATGGAAAGATTTTAAGCCTTACAGTAGCAACATATGTTAATATCGGTAGAAACATCTGCTAATTAGCAGAATAAACCAGATATTAATTGTATTTCTTCATACGTGTTAAATAGCATTGTGTATGTACCGTACTTTGCCTTTATTATCGTTATTACAGAAATCGCCATTATATGAGTAGAAATACATTAGGATACAGTATCGCTGGAAGACAGAGTGGAGACTCTCTTAAGAAGATATTGTCAGAAAAGAATACATAGAAAATATACGCTTTGGATAATTTAGGGTACTTAAAAACTTAAAATTTAACTGCTATTCTCTATACATATACCTTAACTATATATATATATTCGTAAATATACATGTGTGTGCGCGCGTGTGTGAGTGCGCACTCGAGTGTGTGTGTGTACATATGTCCATTCTTACAAGTAAAAATAAAAAGCTTCCATATTTTGGAACATGTAAAGTTTACATTACTGAAAATTAGCTGCACTTTTTAGCCATTACTACACGAAGTATCACACTGCTAAATCATAGGTGAGATCCTTTAGAGAATACAGTGTAAACATCTATCTATCTATCTATCTTCGAGTATCTCCCCTCTAAATACATATCCTTATATTTTGAATTTACATATTAAAAAGAAAGCCAGCAAGCCCACGTAATAAATTGGATCCGCTTCCTGGATCATGTATCGTCCTCTGAAATCCGAAGATTTACTAGAAAAGGAAAACCATATATTTCTCGACTGCTTAATTCCTGAATATGTCAGGCTTTATAAAGCGTATCATATATATATATACACACACATACATACATACATACATACATACGTATATATATATAATATTTTCTTATATCATATAATACCTGTGTGCATGCATGTATAAACAGACGCATATATAATATAAACGCTTAAATATTATCAGAAAAGAAAAGACTCACAAACCATATTGGCGCCTCAGTTTCTTCTGCCATGTATATAACACATAGCTAAAATTCATATGCATCGCGAACTCTGCCGTGTAAGTTACTTAGAAAATCATGCATGTCATTGTGTACATTGAGAAAAGAAAATGCTATCGTAATACCAAAGAATATTCGAGTCTTGATCAATGTCTGAACTACCTACAAAACACGAGAGTACCTATGCGTGAATACTACTCATATTTATGACTGATGCCGCTTCTGAAATACGTTTTAACATACTTGGTCATATTAGAATTAAAGTATTTTGAGTGATTCGTAATGGTCTGCATACAGGAATATAAACAGATATGTTTCTTTATTAGCCACACAGGGCTGAACACAGAGGGCACAAAATACAAAGTAGTGCTTTTCTTTTTGGGAAGGAAAGAAAAAAGAGGTGGGGGTAGAATTTCGATCAAAAGATTCTCCAAAGCAGAAGCATTGTGTCTCTGTTTCTGGGCCTGAGAGATCTAAGGATCCAACCTGCTACCCGCCTGTATTGTGTTGCCATCTGAGCAATGTGCACAAGGAAAGTTACGTCGTTGCT
>NC_043004.1:12883430-12897754 GCF_006345805.1 Octopus sinensis
ACACACACACACAAACGGATAACACTGTCACATACATATATACGCATATATTTATAGCTTAATGCTGGATATTTATGCCAATTGCAAATTGAGAGAATATCTAGTTATTAATTAAAATATGCTAGACCCAACATTCCAGTATTATTAATTTCCCTTTCCATCGTGTGGTATTTCATTCTTATTTCATAATTTCATCTAATATATATATGTGCCGTACGAAATGCATACCATTAGTATTCTACCAGCGAAGTTAAAAGCCGTCAGTCAGTGACTTAGGCACAACCCAGAATGTCCCTTGCAGATATTCGAACGCATATCAATCACAGATACACACTGCTACACAATTATTTGTCATCAGCTAATTGTATTCCATGTCATGTCGAAGCAATCAATGGAAAAGCAAGAGACACCATGGCCTTCGGACTGTACTTGATCAAGTTCCGCCCCCGGATAAGCTACTCACTGTGGTTAAGTTTCGCTAAAGAAGGTGGGTAACGAAAACCCTTTCGGGAGTTTCTTGGTCCAGACGAAAGCCATCAGAAACTAAATGTGTATGAGTGTATGTATGTATATATATATATATATATATATATATATATATATATATATATATATATATATATGTATATATATATATATATATATATATATATATTTTATATATATATATTATATATATGAGCGTGTATATCTATCTATCTATCTATCTATCTATCTATCTATCTATCTATATCATCTCTATATATATATATATATATAATATATATATATATATATATATATAATATATATTATATATATATATATTATATATATATATGTATATGCATATATATCTGACACTCCGTCAGTTAGGACGACGAGGGTTCCAGTTGATCCGATCAACGGAAAAGCCTGCTCGTGCAATTAACGTGCAAATGGCTGAGCGTGTGCCGTTAACGTAGTTCTAGAGGGGATTCAGCGTGATACAGAGTGTGACAAGGCTGGCCCTTTAAAATACAGGTACAACGGAAACAGGAAGAAGGAGTGAGAGAAAGTTGTTGTGAAAGAAAACAGCAGGGTTCGCCTCCACCCCCTGCCGGAGCCTCGTGGAGCTATAGGTGTTTCGACCAATAAACACTCGAAACGCCCGGTCTGGGAATCGAAACCGCGATCCTACGATCGCGAGTCCGCTGCCTTAACCACTGTGCTATTGTGCCTCTACATATATACATACACACACATTTACTTGTTTCACTCATTTGACTGAGGTTAAGCTGGAGCACCGCCTTTAGTCGACGGATCGACCCAGGACCTTTTCTTTGTAAGCTTAACAATTATTCTATCGGTCTCTCGTGCCGAGCCGCTAGATTAAGGGGAATTAAAGACACCGATATCGGTTGTCAAGCGATGTTTGTAGGACAAACGCAGACATACAAATACCTACCTACATACCTACCTACCTACCTACCTACCTACCTACCTACATACATACATACATACATACATACAGATACATACATACATACAGATACATATATATATATATATATATATATATATATATATATATATATATATATATATATCTATATATATATATATATATACGACGTGCTTCTCAGTTTCCGTCTACAGATTCATCACAAGGCTTTGGTCGGGCCGAGGCTTTAGTAGGAGAAACTTGCCGCATGTGCCACGCAGTGGGACTGAACCTGGAACCATGTAGTTGGAAAGCATGCTTTTTACCACACAGTCATTCGTGCGCCTATATATTGGGTTTTCCGGAAAGTTCGTGCCGATTTTTAAAGGAAAGAAAAATGTCAATACTTGCCATTACATTTTTAATCAACCAAATATGAACCATTTTGTTGCACAATGCGTCTCCATCTTGTTTTTTAACTTGAAAATAGCCTCTTCCCAGAAGTGAGATGGTTTCATGGCAAAACATTCATCAAGGTATCGTTTTACATCATCCAAGGAATTGAAATTTTTACCATTAAGACTATTCTGCAGAGACCTGAATAAGTGGAAATCCGAAAGAGCAATATCTGGTGAATATGGAGACTGGGGTAACACATCCCAGCCGAGCTGCAGCAACTTTTGTCCGGTTCCCAAAGCATCAAGTGCCAAAAATGAACTTTCTTATCTTCCATTTTAAAGGGTTACAGAATTAACACAAGTTATAGGAACATAAACCTTCTTCCACGAAAAGATAGCTTAAATTGTGGTCTAAATGGCGGTGTAGTAAAATCCTATTTTATGGACTTAACCATGTTCTAAAATAAGTTGAAAGGTAAGCTGGTATAAATCGGCACGAACTTTCCGTACAATCCAATATATATATGTATATGTAGATGGCCAGATAACCGTAGAGATGGTGGTGTGGATTTCCACCTGGGCATCCGAAACTCAGAGTTTTATCTTGGCTACCAAATAACTGTCACGTATTATTTTACAGATAAATTTCCTCTATTTACATAATATTGAGGTATCTTTCTTTCTTTTGTTATCTTACCGTTTTACCAATATATATATATATATATATATATATATAATATAGAGAGAGAGAGAGAGAGAGAGATAGATAGATAGATAGATAGATAGATAGATAGATAGATAGATAGATATATAGATAGATAGATAGATAGATAGATAGATAGATAGATAGATAGATAGATAGATAGATAGATATATCATTAATGATTAAAGTCACAAAATCTCTGAGAAATTCAAACGGAATTAGCCGCTCATCAAAGGGAAAGTAAGTCCATACTATTATTCGTTTCTGATAACTACTGGCTTTGTGGCATTTGTTGCACCAGACGAATAAAATCTAGCAGCTTGTGGATTAAAATTATCAACATCTAGCTAGACCAATGGTTAACGGAGTAAAGCCACTTAATGATTAACCAGAAAGAAATGAGACTTAGTACTATGTGATCTTTGCCAGAAAAGTATGTGAACTTTCAGATGAGATACCGTGAAAGTTTTATTCCAGTACGATCGCCTTAAACGAACGAAACCGTTATCGGCTTAGTTAAAAATACACGTATTGACTTTTAATTTTCTATGATGAAATTCTCCGAGAAATTGTTCTGATGTGTTCAAGATATGTATACACATACATACCTACATACATTCATACATACATACATACATACATACATACATACATACATATACACACACAAATGCATAACTTTTGCCCATAAACTACACTCTACACATGCACACTATATGATCTCTGTTATACACACGCACACACATGTTAGCGTCACACACTCACACATATACACACGTCCATAAACGCGCGCACATACACAAACACACAAACCATTCATCACTCCACACAACACATATACTAAGTTACTAGTACACGCACACGCACACTCAAGCTAATGCATTTGCACACACACAGACACACAGCCGCACACAAACGTAGACACGTCCATATACACACACACATATATAACAGCACATCACTCCACATAATGTACGCTCTAGGTTACTTACACATATACACACACACACAGAGGTCCACATAATTTTCTGTTCGCCCACTCATGCATTCTCACACACTCACCCCCATTCTCACATGTCCAAGCACCCGCTAGACTAAATTCGTTCGACCGGGTCACCATCCTTATCTCCCTTTCATTCAACCTCTTTCTTTTGATTATTTTTTATGTTGAACCGTTAATCACTAAGAAACATTTTCTCTCTCCGCTTTTTTCATTCCCTTCTCCTTTTTTTCTCCCAACCCCATCTGTCGAAGAGCGTAGGCTCGAAGCGTTAAAGATTTTTCCATTCTTCCTGAGCGTTAAAATAATACACCTGCTTGTTGCTCCTACAACTGTCTTAGTTTTTGTTTCCTGTAAATTCGAACAAGATATATATCGTGACCTCATTATCCACAGTTTCTTCCCCAACCCCACCTCCCAGCTTGGCTCGTTCCCTTACTTCTCCCCCAAGCCGCCACACTTGTCTCTACTTCTCCAACACCACCATACTCACAAGCACCCATCATCGTCCCTATCATATCACCGACCCCTTTACCTTCACTTCTAGCAACGTCATTTACTGCACCTCCTGCTCTTTCTGCCCTTCTTTGTACATCGGTCAAACGGGACACTGTTTGACTGACTGGTTCGCGGAGCACCTGAGACATCGGACTCGGCAATGGAATCCCACCTTCTTAATGAACAAGAATTAATCTTCTCTCGTCGCTCCTTTGCATCACATGAGCTCAACTTCCTTCTTCTCTTCAGTTAACTCCCCTCCTCTCCTCTCCTCTTCATCTGATACCTACTTCCTCTTAATAGTCCTACCCACTTCGCTGCTCTTCCTCTAACATCTACTTTCCCTCTTCACTCCTACCCACCTTCTCTCTTCATTGATACCTACTTGTTCATACACCTGTCTTTGCCTTCTGTTTTGCTATAAATTTCAACTAAACATATGTGAGTGTATGTATTTATATCAATTCAACCCTTTTCTAGTTTCCGTCATAGGACTGCGGTCATGCTGGAGCACCACCTTCTAAGATCATGTTGCATCATTCATATATATATATATATATATATATATATATTCATATATATATATATATATATATATATATATAAATACGAATGAAGTCTTCTTTGAACTGTCAAATGTCTACACGAAGGTTGAAATAAATACATGCAAATTTCACAGTTTCAGCATCACTTCTTCATAACCAGTTTATGAACTTTCAGCACAAACTGAAACTTCTGGAACTCATACAAATAGGAAGCCGGTTAAGAGTATTAACTTTAATCGAAGTAAATCTTCAGATATACTCTGTGCATTTTTAACTTCATATATTCCCCATGTATATATATATATATATATATATATATATATATAATATATAGATATATATATATATATATATATACTAATATATATATATAATATATAATATTGATATATATATATATATAATATATATTTATATATATATATAAATTTATATTTTTATGTATTGTATATGTATATATATGTATATCTATCTATCTATATGTCTATCTATCTATCTACTATCTATCTATCTATCTATCTATCTATCTATCTATTATCTATCTATCTATATATATATATATATTATATATTAAATATATACATACATACGTATATATATAATATATGGACAGAGAGAGAAAGAGAGAGAGAGAGAGAGAGAGAGAGATGTGTGTGTATACATATATATACACACATATATGTGTGTATATATATATATATATATATATATATACAGACGCACATATGATATAGGTATGTATCTAAGTGTTGATGTATAGGAGAAATACGTGACATTCATACCTGGAATATGTTTGACATAATGTTTGACTTAAGGTTTGAAAAGAAGAATAACTCACAATGTGTGAAAAGCGACTGTTCGGTCGGTGCTGACCAGAAAATATGGAACAACATTTGTGATTAAACACCATACACGATCTATGATTAGTGTATGGCGAATGTCAGCAGGTCTGAAGGGAGCGAAAAATTATTAACGGTAATTTGACATTTTTTCCCCGTTTTGCGTGTGAAACCTTAAGCTACAGCTTTGCAATTCTCATTCTCTGAATAGGATAAGTATAAAAATAAAACATAAAACGAAAGCGTTGCCCGGAGTTTGACTGAATGTAGTATGTTAACAAATGCTGTAGCTTATTTAATATAGACCTTACGATCTACTTAGCTCCGTCGTCTTTTGTACGCAATTTCACCTTTATTGTATGGGTGAAGTAGCATAAGTATGATTCATGTTTTTGAATTACGGTTCAATTCTGTGATTTATCCCTGAGCAACACTTCCAAACATTTCCTTTTCTTTCGAGCTTCCAGTTCTTCTGCTCCAACTTTCCATATCATTCGTCTTTTTCTTCTTTCATGTGCTACATTTACTTTTATTGCGGCTAGTGTTGAAAGGAAACATTATATAAAGGCGGAATGTTTGCTGCCCTGTTGCTGATATTCGCTATGTAGATTGTTCAGATTAAAAGACATATGCTCCAAACCACACAAGCGAACACTCAAAAGACCTTTGGTCTTGTATATACTATTTGTTCTATATATATTCCAGTTATTGTATTCTCGCTTCTGCAGTATATGTATAATATATGAGTGTGTGTTGTGGCCTGTGTGTGTTGTGCGCATGTATGTGTATGTATGTATATATATATACATATATATTATATATATATATATATATATATATATATATATATATATATATATAATATATATATATAGTATATATATATATATATAGTATATATAGATATAGATATAGATATATAGATAGATATAGATATAGATATATAGATATATATATGATATAGATATCGATATATACACGCACATAAATACCTAGATAAATATATACTTACATCCATATGTATACACAAATTCTCATATACGCGCACTCAGACACACAAGTACATATATACGTATGTCCGTGCGTGGGGCGTGTTTGTGTGTATATGTGTATGTCTGTGTACTCATACATGTATACATATATATATATTTATATATGTACAAATGTCTATATACATATATAGCTAGATAGATATGTGTATATACACACACACACAAGTTATATATATATATATATATATATACATACATACATACATACATACATACATACATACATACATACATAGACATGCATACATATACACGCATTCACAAACATACGTATATGTTTTTTTGTGTGTGTGTGTGTATGTGCGTGTGTGTGTATACATACGTGTGAATATGTGCGTATCTGTGAACTTGCCTAAATTAACTGTTTTGTTCTTTCTTTCAAACACATGGGAATCACACTTTATGAATACGAGAATCTAGCTAGACATTTTCTTACTATGGAAAGGAAAAAAATAAACAGTTGTTTTTGAAGACAACATCTGAAAAATATGACTAAATGATTGTGAGAAAAATTTCCTGTACACAGTTAAATATTGTTGCTTTGCTTCAGAGAAACCTTGAGTAGATCTCTGAATAAAAGCCTTCCAAAAACGACCGTAACGTACTTTTTTTCTGGTGGGATATCATAGAAAAATATATCGAATATGTCTCCCGTTTTTGCCATCGTTTTCTTTTTTTTTTTTTTTGGTAAACTTAAAGGAGTGAATGGAGGAATTATCTCTAGCAAGTTGGTCGCTGATACGACGGACCCTTTTACTGTTACTGTTTCAAGCAATCTGGTTTCAGATCCGTGAGGATATAAATAGAGTTCTATGAACATTACACAATGGGAAATAGTTCCATGTAATTCTGAAAACTTCATATACAGAGCACACACACACGTATGTAGTTTCTACATACATATTAATGAATGTAAGTATGCATGCGTGTTTATGCAAATATACGAGCACGTGATTAAGTGTACATGCGCGTGTATGATATGTGTGTGTGTGTGTGTGTGTGGGTGTGTTGTCGTCTGTGTGCCTGTGAAGATTTTGTTTTCCTTTTGTACAAGCGAAGACTACCATTGCAGTAGTGAAGTCTAATAATAAAGCATTTTTCTTTTACTCTGCTGCACGAACAGCGTAATCATTTCTTTCTTTGCCCGTTGCATTATAGGTAACATAATACCATATATAATATATATATATTATATATAATAATATTAATATATATATATATATATATATATATATATATTATATATATATATATTATATATGTAGTATATATATATATATATACATATTATATATATACATGCATATATATACACCATATATATGTTAATATGTATATATGTATATATATGTGATACCATATACATATACACATAACGCATATATATACAATATATTAATATGTTGGTATATAGATAAGTATGCATGTATACATGTATACACATATGCAAATAAATAAATTTATATACATACATACTATATATATATATATATAATATATATATATATATATAATGATATTATATGTAGATTTAAATATGTATATATATATACACATATGCAAGAAGTGAAGTTGACAGTGTTTATTTAATGTACATATCTCTACAGTGACTGAACCCCCCATATATATATATATATATGAATATATGATTATAAATATATAATTATATATGTATATAAACAAGCTACATATGTGTGTATGCACACATGCATACATATATACATGCATACATACATACGTACATACATGCATACATACATACATACATACATACATACATACATACATACATACATATATATACACACACATACACAAACACACATATATATCCTTATATCCGTACATAATAACTGTCGTCTCAAGATAACAAATGCTTGCAACATTCCAACATTATCGCTATCTTCAGAGTGTCAGGCCATATTAGTTCCCACCAAAGAGTATCCTTACGTCTACAACAATTTTATAACTCCCATTTTGATAATTTCCACTAATACACAACCATAAAGGAACTGTTACAATTCGCCATCCTTTTCTTCCTTCTCATTCTTCAAATTTATCAGCACTTGTATGCACGTACCTCGAGAATCTGCTTTATAGATTCTAAGTACCAAACATATTGTCCATTAGTACGCGTCGGTAAGAACTCTTGTTATTGAAATGGTACCACAGTGTATCATGAATTTTTGCTCGAAGCCTTTACCCAGTCTGTTGCTGATTGCGCTCAAAAGTAGATTCTGTGCAACATTTTATACACTCAAAGCAAATTTGCGCTCAGGAACTGGATATTAATATTTTAGCACTGGATATAATATTTTTGGCGATTGACTTCAATCGCCTAAAATTATTATTATCCTCACCGTCGTCGTCATCGACGCTAATATCACTATTCTTACAGCGACAACAACGACAACTACTACTACTACTACTACTACTACTACTACTACTACTACTATTACCACCACCACCACCACCACCACCACTACAGATAATAAGGGTGATGATGATGGTGATAATATTGTTGTTGTTTTTATTGCTGTAGTAGTAGTAGTAGTAGTAGTAGTAGTAGTAGTAGCAGCAGAAGTTTTGGTTGTGGTTGTCTTAATCACACTGTCTACATCCGGCAGCCCTATCCCCTCATTTGTCAATCTTCACATTCACACTAACAATTTCTCAAAAGCAATTGATTGGGTGCGTTTTCCAGAATATACTCCACTGTAATTCAATTTAATTTATGAATAGAGATTTTTTTTTTTTTTGGTAGCGAGTGAGTGGACAGGATGAGATAGGAGTCGGTCAGGTATAATGATTGCAGTGTCACCGAAATGAATGTGTATCGGAAACGAAATAGAGATAAATAAAATAAATAAAAATAATAAACGATATTTAACGACGAAATAAATTTGAAAATTAATAGGGCTTTTCCTTTAACATACTTCCTTCACACATTCAACCTTTTTTCCTGTAAGGGTTGTGCACTCTGAGTGTTAATTATAAGGCTAGGCCGGATACTTGCTGTAACAAGACACTAGTTTGTTAAAGTATAAGTGGGGAGTAAAAAAATAATATATAATTTTCTCAGATTGGGCTGATGCGAAGCTACGAAGCAAACAAAGCAGTAACACAAATAACGACTTCATTCGTACGTTTCTCACAATCATTCAGGTTTTCCATTGTTAACAACCTGTGGTGATACTTCAATATGTAACCACATTTGCTGCAGTATTCAAGTAAAGGGCATTTATCTTTCTAGTCATACAATGACAACACGGCCGCTAACAATACGGTTTTCAACTTGAACTCCGTCACCGTTTTATCAGTGACCCTATAAATTACTTAGAGCACACACCACTGATTGGGTAAGGTTTCCAAGTATCACCTCAAGATATTTGTTTTCACATTTCATTATGACTATACTGAAATATATGAATTCTTCCCGTTAAATCTGAAAAGTACTTTCCATTGAAGGTGATACTGTCTCTCTGTTATATGATGTATATTCAGTGATTTCGCTTCCTTTATTTCTTTTTCTTTCGCTTAGGTTAGCTGAAACCGAGTTGCCGTGATCATCTTATCTTCTTAAGAGTCCATTGTCAACTTGTTCGTTTTGTTTATGAACATGCTTAGCGCTTATTCAAACGACATCTGGCTTTTATTTCTCGTAGATTGAACATCTCCAAAGAAGCTACTATGTTTCTCAAATCTTAAGTATCTTCACCATAGATAATATACTAGAGAGTCAACCAATGGGCATAATAAATATACAGCTGGTTGTCCCGCAACATACGAAGCCTGATCAGTAAGTGTACGGACTGTTGGCATAGTAACGAAGTTAAAGTACGCAGAGTGAAGCCGCTTGACAAAGATCGACCTTGAATTCTGCTACGCATGCGCACTAAGATTTTTGCTCTATTTGACTTCCGCTGTTTACAGCAGTGCCTGTAGATATGATTGATGTAATTATAGATAATCTGGCGGCGAGCTGGCAGAAACGTTAGCACGCCGGGTGAAATGCGTATTTGTATTTCGTCTGCCGTTACGTTCTGAGTTCAAATTCCGCCGAGATCGACTTTGCGTTTCATCCTTTCGGGGTCGATAAATTAAGTACCAGTTAAGCACTGCGGTCGATATAATCGACTTAATCCGTTTGTTTTCCCTTGTTTGTCCCCTCTGTGTTTAGCCCCTTGTGGGTAGTAAAGAAATAGGTATTTCGTCTGTCTTTACGTTCCGAGTTCAAATTCCGCCGAGGTCGACTTTGCCTGTCATCCTTTCGGAGTCGATACATTAAGTACCAGTTTCGTACTGGGGTCGGTCTAATCGACTGGTCCCCTCCCCTAAAATTTCGGATATTTTCCTTTGTGTAAGGAAGATAGGAAATGTTTTTTTTTTTATTAGATTGCAACAAATGTGACTACGCTGTACTTAAATATACCTCCTTTTCAGGTGACGAGCGAGTTATTCCCCCCTCATAGATTTGAAACTGACAGAAGACAATAGTTCTTCCAGAAACTCTGCTACCTCTGACGGAGAATATCTAACACTAGTTGCCTTGATTTCTAGTTTTCATCATAAATACTTCAATCTCCAGGAAGGAAATTGCTTTGGTAAACACATAAAGTCCGTAGTAAAGCCATATTTACTATATATATAGATATGAAAGAGTAAGTATTTAAGAATCGTCAACGACATTATTTGACGTATTAATTATACAAGACCGTATTATAATGCTATTTAGAATGCGATAATGTACCCTCAAAAATAGCTCGAGAAATAAAGAAAACTAAATCTTCAACAATTTCATGGTCACTTTCATGGTCAAACAGTTTCATGGTCAACCAGTTTCATGGTCAACCAATCTTCAACAATGTACAAATACTTTGGAATGGATCAATGCATATCACCTTCTGTATTACTGCGTTAATCTAATTTATTATCTAGTTCGAATTCGCACTTCATATTTCTAATAGCCTTTCTCTGTGACAATAATCGTTCCTTCCGTAGAAGTATCTCTTTTGCAAAGTGTACTTGTCCTTTATTATTCAACAGTGCCTGTTGTCCGTTGAAAACTTCGGCGAAGGCAATGTTGTTATACTAGATATCAACAGCGTATCTCTCGAATGAAAAAGAATAAAGAACTTTTATATATTAAGGGGAGTATAATGATACGTTGGAACACAACAAATGGATCTCCGTACATTGTGATGATAAGTATTCCGATGGGTTGAAAAACTGAACTACTTTGTGATTGGATTATAGAGTAAATATCTGATTATTCTACTAATACAATATGTTAACCATAACTGATCGCTAGATAGAACCAGCGTGAAATAGTGTGTGCAAAGGTACAACGTGTGACTTACAGGTAAAATACATTCAATTGACTTCCGCATAATTTTCATTTACCAAGTTTTAGTCATAACGTTTAGCTATGCGCGGGTCTATAATACAGTTGCGCAATAGACCTAATTAGACATTCATTTTAGAATGGAATGTCTAAACTATTCGTATACATATGTACATACATACATACATACATATATATATATATATATATATATATATATACATATATATATTATATAATATATATATATATATATATATATATATATATATATATATATATATATATAGATAATGAAAGAATGGAGTCGAACGACGATTTAACAAAATTTTGTTAATCGTCGTTCGACACCATTCTTTCATTATCTATTGGAAAAAAAACACACAAATTTCCACACGAAAGCACGTGATTTCTGCCCTTGGCATATAGCTTCAACCGTGCTTTCTGACGTCGTAATTTGCTACCCGGGTATCGGTTAACCGAATTATCCATACTAGGATAATTCATTCAACTACTTAAATATATATATATATATATATATATATACTTTATAAATAGGGTTCAGCAACGATTTGGTTTTTCTGGGAGCCCCTTTTAAAGTAGAAGGAATAGCTAAGATTTTTTTACTGCTATTTCTAAACTTCGGTATGTGGTGAAGCAAATCGTTGCTGAACCCTATCTATAAAGTATTACTTAAGCTTACCATGAAATGGTCTCTTTCATGCGAATTCTGCTTGGAGAAATTACTGATACTTCTTAATAATCAATTTTACCTTGTATATATATATATATATATAGATATATATATATATATGGTGTGTGTGTGTGTGTGTGTGTGTGTGTGTGTGTGTGACTGCGTGATTGAGGAAAAGAAAAAGAAGTCTTCATTGACTTTAAATGCTTCCAGCATTTGTTGAACACCTTTCTCTCTATTAAATCGCCTGTCAGCTGTGGAGGCTCTAATTTTGCACATAATAGTTATGGGTAAAAGAAAATACAGGAGGATCAGTTAACATTTCCCCAACATACTTAGACGCTCAGAGTCACAAACTTATTACAGAGGGTCCTTCTGTTTTTCTAAGCCCTGTAAAAGAACTCGGAAGGTTGGGCCTCCAAAAGCCAGGAAATTTCCAGCAGCCCTCGTACTTTCCGATAAACAAAATCTTCTACCCTCTTCTGTAATTCATTGCGAACAAAGTCCTGTCATGCAGCAAGCTCACGGATTGGGACTCGTCCACTCGCCTTCGATTCGTGACAGCGGGTCTCCCAACGCGTGGATTCATTTCAAAAATTAATTCCCTTTACTCTTTTACTTGTATCAGTCATTTGACTGCGGCCATGCTGGACCACCGTCTTTAGTCGAGCAAATCGACCCCAGGACTTGTTCTTTGTAAACCTAGTACTTATTCTATAGGGCATTTTTTCCGAACCGCTAACTTACGGGGACGTAAACATACCGGCATCGGTTGTTAAGCGATGTTGGGGGGACAAACACAGACACACAAAAACACACACACACACACACACACACACACACACACACACACACACACACACATATATATATATATATATATATAATATATATTATACATATATATACATATATACGACAGGTTTCTTTCAGTTTCCGTCTACTAAATCCACTCACAAGGCTTTGGTCAGCCTGAAGACATTTGCCCAAATTGCCACGCAGTGGGACTGAATCCGAATCCATGTGGTTGGTAAGCAAGCTTCTTACCACACAGCCACTCCTTTATTCAAAAGTTTTAATCCATATATGTACATTGCTCCATTCGATTCACGTAAGCAACTTGTAGCCTTCAGTGAATGAGGGACAACCCGCTAACCTTCATCGTGAAGAACCACGAAGCATCACGTTTCTTTTGCCTGAAACTCATTGTTTTCTGCAAGATGACGAGGAAGAAGAGTTATGATGAAGAATTATTCTAGCAGCATAAGGAATTTGAAAGATCTGTGGCACCAAAAAAAAAAAAAAGAAAGAAAATATGTTTTCTTTTCCATTATGCATAAAGCGATCCTCGCGTGTATTTGTGTGTATGTATGCATGTGTGTAAATATATATACGAACGTATGTATGTATGTATGTATGTTCAAATATCCTTATCGAACTGGCAGTGATAGTTAATCCTTGTCAGTTTACGAATATCCAAGAGGAAAACTTGGTGGCTGTGTATGTTTTTGTTTGTTTGTTTGTGTGTATGTGTGTGTGTACACTTATCTATGTCTACATTTTTTTGTTTTATAAGCTAGATTCCACAGTTTTACATTTCCATAGTCAGTATGATTAAAACACAAGATGTCATTTTATCTTGAATATATTTTGTCGATTTATTTTACGTTTTTGAAGTTAGGAAATATAGACTTCATGAAGAAAATAAAAATCTGATATAAATCAAAGAGATTATCTCGCCCGTAAGGAGTTTCATAGTTTACAAGAAACGATTTGAGTAAAACTAATGAAAGAGTGAATGGATAAACGAAATTCATTTGATGAACCGGTCAGCGGAACAAATAGTTTG
>NC_043004.1:12897854-12900354 GCF_006345805.1 Octopus sinensis
GTTATACATACATACACACACACGCATATATATATTATATATATATATATATATATATATATATATATATATATATATATATATATACCCACAATCAGAACGACACCAAACAGCTTAAAAGTGGAATTTAGAATTTCCCGGTTTTCTGTGAATCGATTTTGATTAAAACTTTTCGCAGCTGGTTTGCATACTATGGCAACATAATTGTTATGTTTTCGTCATTTCTCTGTAACGTCCATTTTTTTAAAATTTCAAATTCTTCAGTTTTGGGGTGAACCACGCTAATAGCGCCCCTCCTCTCTAACAACAATGGGACGCGGAAAAGGCCTTAACGGGGAAGAAGAGTCTGTCATCATCAATGATGATGTCATTGCGGAGAAGTTAGGTAATTATCTGGAAACGGTTAGACGATTCATTCACTAAGGAAGAACTGATCCTAGTGTTGGGTCTCAAAGACTGTGACAGCTAAGGATTTAAAGAATATTGGCCACAAGTTACGTAGGAAACTTGGGCAAATAGGCAAAGCCATTTTCACCGCCTTCAGACATCCATATGTATCGAAAACCACCAGAATTCGCATCCTTGGAACCGTGCCTTCCGTACGATAACCCCTGAAAGTGCCTCCTTTTACGCCCCATCACAGGCGCTTGAGGTTTCAATGGGCACCAATGGGCACATGACGTTAGAGATGTGTTGTGTTCTGTTCACGGACGAAACCTTGACGGACCTGACAATTGGGCAGGTGGTTGGGTCTATTTTGGAGATGAGCACCACCAACGTTTGCGACATCAGCAACAGGGTGGAGGAGTCATGTTGTGGGCTGATATCATTGGGGACAGATTTGTTGGCCTAGTCAGGTTGCCTGAAGGGGTTAAAGTGATCGCAGCCGCCTACTGCAACGAGATCCACCAAATCTACTTTCAAGGCTTTGGTCGGACTGAGGCTACAGTAGAAGGCATTTGTCCAAGGTGCCAGGCAGTGGGACTGAACCCGGAGCCATGTGGTAAGGAAGCAAGCTTCTTATCACACAGCCACTCCTACACACACACACACACACACACACACACACACACACATGTACATATATACAAATATATGTAAGTATCAGAAAGGAATCACTATAAAATCTCTTTCGGTCGTGTCTAATTATTCGATTAAATAAAAGCAGAATCGATGTTATTTCCACAGTTTCGTGCCCTGGTTATATTCATTAAAAGATAATTGATCTAATTTGAAATTCTTGTCATCCCATGCATTTTTGTCTTTCTAACTGAGAACTTAATTTCTCTTGCAGTTAATGACATTTTCGTCTTTGTTAATTGCTTTCTTATTTGCTCTCTCATTTCTTACTAGGGAGAAAAAAAGAGGGGAAAAAGTGGAAACAAACGGAGAGTTTCCAGAAAATTTTCTTATTGAAAAATTTAAGTTCTAATGGTGCAGAGAAGATGGATCGCTTCATCGAAGGAGCTGTAATGTGCAGAGGTTATTAATATAAGTTACGTTTCCTTTTTATTTACAGCATTGGAATTAGCATAGTTACATTACATACATACATACATACATGAATGCATACATACATACATATATGCATGCATGCATACATACATGCATACAAACATACATATCTATAGGTGCATATATACATATATGAATGCATAAATCTAAACATATGTATATAGAAATGTATATATTTATGTATACATAAATATATAAATATATACATATATATATACTTATATATACATATATACACATATATATATATATAAGTATATACATATCAATTTATAAGTGCATATATGAGACCAAGTGTGTGAGATAGAGAAATGGCTTTGCATTTACGTAATACGTCGAGTATAGAGATTTAGATGCAAAACTAAAGCATTTCGCTCATATATATATATATATATATATATATATATATATATGTATGTATTATATATAAACATATGTATATGTATGTATGCATGGATGTGTATATATATATATATACATATATGCATGTGCATGTATATGTACACGTAATTTGTCATCAGCTGGCAGCATGTTTAAAATAACCCCCGCCCAGAAAACAATATAAATACACGAACAACCCATTAAAATTAAAATGTTCTTTTTATTTATTTATTTGTTTATTTATTTATTCACTTATTTGATTCATTTATTTAATTATACATATGTTTTTTATTGTGCTTCGTCACGTTTAATACCGCACTTTTTTCTAAATCATTTTTTTCATATATTTATATAATTTATCATCTTATTCCCTGCATCTTCTTTTATATATATATATATATATAGATATATATATACATATACATATATATATATATATATATATATATATCTACGTTGCTCACAACATTTACTCTCTCAATCTGTTTTAATTTTTATTTCTAAATTCCATTCGTGTAGATGTGCACAGTATTTAAATTAAATTTAATCATGAAGTTTTCAGTTGTTCTCCGTTTACATTTCAACTCTGACTTCTTTAATCCAT
>NC_043004.1:12905354-12935354 GCF_006345805.1 Octopus sinensis
GAACTACAACACCATCACAAATGTGAACAATCACACACTCGGAGTGTATGGTGCGATACAACTGGATAAAAACGAAACGTGTACCTTAGGATTACCACCAACGTATGCTGCGTATAACAAGGTCAGAAAGATCAATTGTCTGTCCGAGATTGACAGAAACATTCAATAAGATTAGATGGAGGTTAGGACATTACACGACAGTAACAACACAAATGTAAGATGCGACCACGACAGTAGCACAGATAGATATCAATTTATTCAACATTTATCAAACAAAGAAGATGGTTTAACTGTCTTTGATAGACGCGTTGTATGGATGAACGTGTTAGTTGCGAAGAAGACAGGGAGAAACCAAAACCGCTGTCCTATGAATATGAAAAATGACAGAAGTCAGTATTTAAAAAACACACATACACACATACGGATGCACACACATACAGATATACAAAAACTCACATAGGAATCAAAGATCTCGGACAAACCCCAACGCTCGAACATAAGATCAAAAGAAATGCAAGAAGAGAGACCTATCCCCGAGAAGATTGCAAAAATACGATGAAATAATTCATTGACAAAAAGAAAAAAATGTCAAGATGAACAATACCGAAGATTTGAACTATCGATTAACTGTTTGATCAAAATGTTTAACATACAAATTAGAAAAACTAGTAAAAGAAAACGGCTGATCGATAAATTTGTTAGTGGTGTAATTAACCCTTTAACTGACAATGGGAATAAAGGACCGAACCAGTGCCTCTGTTTATTATTACCGGCATAATGACCCTCCCAATGTTCAATAATATATATATATATAATATATTTAAGCAGCAGTAAGCAAATATGTACTAACATGGAGATCTATAACCGTCATTGAATATGACTGAGGATGTTATAAGCACCTACATGGCTAGAAATATGAGCTAAACGCACATTTTTGTATACATACATGTTGACAGGAATCGTATTTAGCCCGAAATGCAGCGTTCGAGATATTTTCTGACCGATTGGTCAGTCCCGGCTTTAGCCGTAGCCTTCTCTTCTGTGGGATCGACCCGACAGGGTTTTGAATGCATCATTACAGCATTTAGCTTTATTTCTAGCAATGTAGGTTTTTATAACAACGCCAGTCATATTTTAATGACGGTTATATATTTATATATATATATATATATTTATATATATATATACATACATACATACATACATACGTACATACATAATACATACATACATATATATATATGTATATACATACATAAATACATACATACATATATACATCACCACACCACATCACACCATCACACCACAACACAGCACACAGTACACCACACATCACCATACCACATCGTACCACTCTGCTCACACTAGCACTGAACACTTCCCAGCATCACATACACCTACACATGCACACACCCACACGTCAATGTCACCAGCCCCAATCTACACGCACACACTTAAATGCTCTCACATGCAAACGCACGCGCACTTTCGTTGTGGGATCACCATTTTCCCCTACCTCTTCTGTCTGATCTTCTCCCTCCAGTCATCGCCATGATCAACTACTAGCCACTGAAGTCTTTTTTTATTCTCTCCCTCTGTTTACTTTCTCGTGTTCCTTTCTGTTAAAGAGCGTGGACTTGAAACGTAAAAGACTTTCTCACCTTCCCGAGCGTTAAACTAACAAACCTATTTCTTCTTCTTTATACACCCCTGTTTGTCTTTTGCTTTTTTGTAAATTCCAATTATATATATATATATAATATGCTTGTATGCATGTATAGGTATGTATATATAATATGTATATCCATATATATATATATATATGTATATATTTATATATGTATGTATATCTATGCATATATATATATATATATATATATATTATATATATATATGTATATATACACATACGAGCGTTCTTATGACGTTAACACACACACACACATATGTGTGTCTGTGTGTGTGTATGTGCGTGTGTTTGTGTATACGTATGTATTATGTAATAATAGTTTTTAGAAAGATTACCGAACGTATTAGACAGTCAGTAAACTGCAGCTCCGTCTGCAGAGTTACGTAGTCCAGACGTAGGAATTCGGCTTGATGAGCGATCAGCAATAAACGGGTATGTCAGGGAAGGAGAGGAAGCTGCAACAGCTGTAAAGAATGTATTTATATGAAAATTTGTATTTACACTTGACATAATGTAATCATGTCTTGACATATTAATTACATCCTGTAAATTGTATATGCATCTTTTCATACAAAATCATTCCTTACCTCTTTTATTGTTTGTCTGCCTTTGTACGTCTGTGTATACTTTCTGAGTGGGCGTGTGTTCGTATGTGTATGTGTGTGTGTGTGTGAGGGACAGTGTGTGTGCGTGTCTGCGTGTGTGTGTGTGTGTATGTGTATTCACTCACAATGCATTGGTAGACCTGAGGCTATAGTATCACATACTTGTCCGTGTTATTATGCTAAGGAGTAGACCCCAAAATGCAGGACCGAGGAAAGAACTTGTTAACGAAGCAGCAAAGTTTGTCAAGTTTTATAAATGTTTTTTTTTTAATGTTCCACAAAGTCTTCTTGTTTTCTCAAAACGTGCCCAGTTTCTAAGAATGCCATCCTGCCATTTGCCATTCCAAGAGACTAAGTCTAACTTTCTCAACACTGTAGTTAACAATATTCACGCATAATTATCTTACTCCACATTTTCCCTATTCTCACGTTATATCATACACCTCACATGTACTAACGATAGCCATTTTGTTCCCACAACCTCTTGAATAAAGGGAGTTCAATACGTCTCTCGGCAGTAAGGATTTTCTTGCAAAATAAATATTTATAAGATGGTATAAGACTACAAAAGAATATATTAGACTTTACAAGACTTTAAAAACCTTTATAAGAGGTGTTGAAAAATGTCGTCCTTCATTTTCAATACATAAATTGAATCTTCTAGACATGTTTTCAAATACATCTTGGAGAGTCTGTTGCAGTATGGACCGTGTGAAGGTTATGATTGCGTCTTTTAGATCTTTAATAGTTTTCGGGCGATTATTGTACACTGATCCTTTACTTGCTCCCCACCCCACATAAAAGTCAGGCGATATTAAATTAGGGGATCTTGGTGGCCAATAATCCGTTCGAAATAATCAGTTCACCGAAAAATTCACAGCGGAGAGACATTTTGAACATCCTGTACAAGTGTCGCCGTAATAACGCAATTTTATACGAAGCGTACTCAGCAAGAATCCAACAAGTAGTTCGATTCTATGTTTTCTGTTATCACTATTATTCAGTTGATGGTTGCATAAAAAAGAATACTTTTATGCGTGTATGCGCAAGAGTGGCTGTGTGGTAAGAAGCTTGCTTCCCAACTATTTGGTTCCGGGTTCAGTCCCACTGCGTGTCACCTTGGGTAGGTGTCTTCTACTATAGCCTCGGGCCGACCAACGCCTTGTGAGTAGATTTGGTAGACGATAACTGAAAGAAGCTCGTCATATATGTGCGTATGTGTGTATGTGTGGGTGTGTATTTATTTGTGTGTCTGTGTTTGTCCCTTCCACCATCGTTTGATAATCGTTGCTGGCGTGATTACGTCCCCGTAACTTAGCGGTTCGACAAAAGGAACAATAGAATAAGCATTAGGCTTACAAGGAATAAGTCCTGGGGGTGATTTGTTCGTCTAAATGCGGTGCTCGAGCATGGCTGCAGTCAAATGACTGAAACAAATATAAACTTCTTGATATTAGGGGTCGGTAATTTAATGAATTTTATTCATATAATTAATATGAGCGCACAAGAAACACAGATGTGGGCAGCAGCACCAAACACCGCCATTCACCAAATACCATATGCCACGAGTCAACTGTAATACCAGTAGAGGTGATTATAAGACCAGAGTTCAATTCGATTTCAAGAGTAACGCTATCACCTTTAACTGAATACCAACGCCGGAAGCTTGTTTGAATTAGTTCCCTTTGAAAACGACGTAAGTAACGGATTCTTCATGAAATTGCAGTGCCTAGGATGAAGATTACCTCCAGAGCAAAGTGCAGTTGCCGCAGTAGAAACATATATGTTGGTCATTGCCGTATGTGATGTAGAAAACTTTTGATAATAAAAGTTTTGGATGTGAATAAATCTCCATTCACCTCATGGTTTTCAATTATATATATGTATATATATATATATATATATATATATATAGATATATATATATATAATATATATATATATAAATCCTTAAATTCTTAAAAATGTTTCAGCCCGAAAGCTGCGGTGATGCTGGGGCACCACTGTTGATTGTGCTACACTAGCATGTGAAACCCCCTCTGATACGTGGCACTGGGTCATCAAAGGAGTTCGACGCCGCTGCTCGCATATGTATTTCCTGCCGGGAGATCGGTTCATTTGGAATCCCAGAGAAGAGATCGAGTTCAGTTTTAAAGAAACCCACATCCACATCATGCAGTTCTCTCAGGCATTTAGGAAGGATATTGAAGAGCCGTAGTCCCCTGAAACCCAAGCTGTTGCTTGGTTTTCAGTTGCTTGGGTATCTGGTCCT
The DNA here is from genome assembly GCF_006345805.1 of Octopus sinensis. Taxonomy (NCBI): domain Eukaryota; kingdom Metazoa; phylum Mollusca; class Cephalopoda; order Octopoda; family Octopodidae; genus Octopus; species Octopus sinensis. The sequence continues at coordinate 12,909,925 of NC_043004.1, forward strand.
GTATTATTTTGATGGTGGTGTTGGGATCTGTGGCCCCATGCTGTGGCACCCGTTCTGCTGTTGGAGTAACTTTCAACATAATTATATTATATATATTATATATTATATATATATATATATATATACAAACACACAAATTATAAATAAGGACAAAAGAAAATCAATTCTATGCCAATATGCTGAGAAATAGATTTAAATCGTCAATCGCCACGCACAAAATACATCACTATAAATATACATCGTGCTGAATCGAGGAAAGCAAGCTTGATTGAAGATTTAAAGTTTATATCTCAGCATATTGTCATAGATCTTTTTCTTTTGCCCTTATTTATAATTTCTTTATAATTTTCAACCTTAAAACGCATTTTAATATGCTGGCCACTTCATGAAATTTTTGAAAACATTTTATCCTATATGAGAAGTAAATTTACACACACACACACACACACACACACACACAAACACACACACACACACACCACACACACACACACACACACACGCACACCACACACACACATATATATATATATATATATTATATATATATATATATGTAGTATTAATAAAGTAGGAGATGGAATGTGTAATATACTTTATTGGTATTAGGCATCCTGGTCACTGCAATTTCATGAAGGGTCCATCACTTACGACGTTTTGAAAGGGAACTAATTCAAACAAACTTGGTATTCAGTTGAAGGTAATAGTGTTTCTTTTTAAATATATGTGTGTGCATGTATGTGTGTATATGCATATATGTGTACGTGTATATGTTTTTGTTTATATATATATGTGCGTGTGTGTGTGTGAGCGTGCGGTAATATATAGTTAATCCAAACATGAACAAAGATATATATATATACATAACGATAACTCTACTCAACGTAAACATAACGATGTAAGAAATTTGAAAAGCTGAACGCGAAACCGGTCATTTCTTCTAAACTATGTCATTATAAGAAAAAATTTATAACATTCTTCATATTGACAAATTATATCTATTTTTTAACCTTTTAAAACAAGCCTTCTGTAGTTTTTTCACTTTTACTATTTTCTATATATATTATATATACATATATAATATATACATATATATTATATACATACATATATATATTTGTAATTTATATTTATATATACACATATTTATGTGTGTTTGTCTGTGTGTGTGCATGTATATGTATGCACGTATGTATGAAAGGGACTAGATTTCCACGTCAGACTCTCTACAGTGAACTCAGTACTACCGTCAACAGATCGCGCATGAGTCCCATAGGATGCTTCAATGACGAAGTAAAACCGACGAGGAAGAACACCAATATTAATCCCGAATCATCCCAGGATCACCGCACGGATAACAGAACAGGTTGGCGTCATATATCCAAGACAAGCGCTGAATATTTTGATACACGTCGTGGCAGACATGAAGATGCTGAAAGATAAAGATGAACGAACTACAAACTCCAGAGAAGGCGCTTATCGACGCATCAAATATGACTTCTTTTGATTATTGCTCTACGCGAAACTCGCTTTTATTTTAGCCATCAGAGACACCAACATAAACGAGGAAGCGCAAATAAAGAGAGAGATAACCGAACGTCATGACGCCATCTGTTTCTGTTATCTGCATGGTGATCCTGCTCTTTAGGCTTAATACTGGGGCTCTTCATGGTCTGTTTTACTTCGTCATTGAAGCGTCTTATGGGACCCTACGGGCTCTTTTGTCGGCATTGAGTTAATTGTAGAAGCCGCTGCCACTGACTACGACGTGATATATGAGCGCGAGCTTATGTGTGTATGTATATCTCTCTCTATATAAACGGCAGTTTGTCTGTGCGTGTTTCTGTGTGTCTGTTTGCTTGTACCCTCACTCTGACCACGGCTTTCAACTGATTCTGATGAAACTTGACACACACATAGCCCAATGTCATAATTCAAAACTAACGCAGCGAAAATTTTGAAAAGTTCCCCCGGTTCAGAAAAAGATCGATAAATTCGACATGGGGTCGACAATCAGAAACACAAACCGCAGATGGTGTAGGGGACGCAACTCGGCCTTTTTAACTATCAAAAAAAATTTACCATCATTTTTTTCCCATTTTTTTGCTATTTTTTGGCTATAACTCTCTAAAAGTGCTTTATAGTTATTTCCCTTACAAACCCGAGCAACGTCGGGCGATACTGCTAGTAATGTATATAATGCACACGCGTATACACGCACACACACACACACTCTCTCTCACACACACAGACATACATACATACATACATGCATACATACATACATACATACATACATGCATACATACATATACATACATACATACATACATACATACATACATACATATGTATATATATATAAATTTGAAATAATAAGGGTGAAAAATTGAATATTAATTTGATTGATATCAAATTAAAACCAGTGGCTAGCATATTAAAATCTGAAGATTCAGAAAAATTATGTTACATAAATATAAGAGGGATGCTAGAAGTAGATCCTCTATGGTCTTACCACTAAGAAAATTTAGCAAACGCCAGAACGTAAGCGAGGAAGACAAATGAAAAGAAACAAAATATAGATTAATCATAAACTAGTTTATGATTGCTTTTTCTTTTCATTTGTCTTGCTTACGTTCTGGCGTTTGCTAAATTTTCTTGAGAACATTCCTTTCTTAGAGTTAAGACCGTAGCAGATCTACTTCTAGCATAATGGATGTCCACGTAGTCGTCATCCCCTCTTATATGTATATGTATATATATTGTGTGTGTAATATATATATATATATATGAATATACTATATATATATATATAATAATATATAGGATATATATATACATGCATAACATATACATATATATATATATATATTATATATATATATATATATATATATATATATATGTATGCATCCATGTATGTATATGCGTATATCATGCAAATGAAATTAGGCAAACGGAATATAATGATCCTTTTCAAGTGCAAGTTTACTTCTGCTTGAGATTTACATTAAGCGTATATGTTTCTGTGGAATACTCAGTCACACACTGCAGATAATTATAGGTTCAGTTGAACGTATAAATAAATTCTTATCATAGAAAGACGGACATTCGCCATCACCATTTCTACGTAAATAACTGGAATGATTAAGCTAGCAAGCCGGGAGTGAAGGAGAGAGAACTGGAGAGAGAGAGAGAGAGAGAGAGAGAGAGAGAGAGAAAGAGAGAGGGGGAGGATGAATAAATAGACAATTAGATTCCTAGCTATAAATATAAATAGTTCATTTGCGAATGTGAACGCTAAATTACGCGTATATATATTTGTTGTAAGTTCAGTTTTCCGATATGACATTTCAGACTTCAGTACTGAGAGAATTATTCGTAAAGAAGCCGTACTAAATCTGTAAACTACTGTTTTATCTTACAACTAAAAAAATGTTTGCTGGCTTCAGCAACAATTTGAAATTGAACTAAGCATCTGGATCATGCGTCTTCTTCTTTCCAACAGACAAACGTAATTAAGTATATAGCGTTTTGTTTATACAAAGACTAAAGCGCATTCCTTTCGTTTTGCTATTATTAACATTTCTTATCTCTCTTGATGATGTTTATATGGTTATTGTTGGTGGTGTTTTCGTTGTAGCGGCTGGTAATGTTGTTGTTGTTGTTGCTGTTGTTGTTATCGTCATTGTTATTTTTACCATTACGAAGTTCGGAATTTTGTTTAAAGGAAATAAAATTAGTTAGCTATAAGTATAATTTTAAAGTAAATGCTTTCAAATCATTTTACATTATATATGCTACATCTCTGTCTGTCTGTATATATGTATGTACGTATGTATATATGTATGTATATACATACATATATATGTGTGTGTCTGTGTGTGTATGTGTATATATATATATATATATATATGTACACATACTTACGTACACGTATGTTTATGTGCGTAAGACGGTAATAAACCGAATTAAATGCACGTGAATTCATAGATATAGGTTTCTGTGAGTGCCGCTATATCTGATGCGGCTTTGTCCTTTCCAGTATTTATGTATGTTTACAATATTTAAGCACACACACACAGACACCCCACCACACAATCACACACACAATGCAGATGGTGTTGCAGCAAAAGTATTGCAAAAATAGGCTTAACTTTTTTTTTATTTACAGACGAAGTCATTCCAATTATACATTGCTAATAGAATAAATCTTCCACTCTAGTATCTCTTCTTGTTTTTCTTCATTATAAGCAAATAACGGGTAGCAAGCAGAAGCAATGTCCCTTCTTTGAGTTCATATCAAATGATATATGTATGTATCCGACACGTTCACAGAGCTTGCAGGTCATTTTTAATGTCAAATCTACTGTCAAGAGCATTGTGCACAGATAAGTGAAGGTGTAGAAAGAAGAGGAAAAAAATTGGAAGATCTTGGAGGGTTTAGCTATACTGGAATTGACAGCTATATCAATTACCGAACTGGACGGTACTGCATCGTACCAAAGATCTCGTCTTCCCCATCTGAAATAACGACACCCTTCTGCAATAGTTTAGGTTTCAAGGGGCCGCAATTGTTCAACATCCTACCAAGCAACCTTAGAGATGTACATGGTGTGGGATGTGGACGTTTTCAAGTTATGTCTGGAGGAAGATTCTATATGAGATACCAGATGAACCCACACCGCGACAGCAGACACAAAGAAAAAGCAACTCCCTTCAACTCACTACTTCACCAAATTCAATATCGGAAATAACACCGAGTAACTACAGGTGGCGCACCAGCATGACCTCAGTCCTGGACTGAAACCAGTAGAAGATAAAAGCTAAAACATATGCATATTATTATTGCCATTATCCATCTATCTATCTATCTATCTATCTATCTATCTATCTATCTATCTATCTATCTATCTATCTATCTATCTATCTATCTATCGATATATATATATATATATATATATATATAATATATATATATATATATATTATATATATATCCATCTATCTGCTTTTCTGTCTGTCTATCTATATGTGTGTTCGTGTCCTATGTGTGTTTCCGTTTCCATATCGGACAATTACCATGTTTTACCAAGAAGTTGTTTTCTCTTCCGCCATCACAGCAGTGGATAATTGCTGAAAGATGTGTGTTGACGTGGGCGGTCTAAGTGGCACGTGATATGGTTTGGTCAGTTGAAACAGATTACTGCAGTGTTTGGAATACAGTGAAGGGAAATAATTAGACTGTGTTTGTATTGTGACATCAAACGCGTACAGTACATTCAGATCACACTTGTATACTCATATGTGCTTGCTGCGTGTTCTGTGTGTGTGAGTGTATGCATGAGTGCATATGTGTGTGTGTGGGTGTGAGTGAACCTTTAAATGAATAGGTGTGAACCTTCACACCGCATACATATATAAGTTTAATATACATACATTGTTACATACGCATGTACACATAAGTATATATAGGTATATATATATATATATATATATATATATATATATATACATACATATATACATACAAACACGTGTGTGCTTATATACTATGATTATAATAATAATAATAATAATGATAATAATAATAATAATATGTTCAGACACACACACACACACACACATATATATATACACATGTGTATTGTAAGTATTGTATTAACATACCGACGCACGTGAGCTTGTATACATGTAGACATTCATAAATATATAGGAGAAGCTTATATATATACGTAAATATACGCGTATATCTATATACATATATGCATATACATATATATGTATGTATATATATATATCCACATACACACACACATATATATATTTATATACACATATGTATGTATGCATGTATGTATGTATATCTATATCTATATCTATATCTGTATCTATCTATCTATCTATATATATATATATATATATATAAATGTGCGCGCGCGTATGTTGGTGTCTGTGTTGTCTATTTCTTACTTACGCAAAACTCCTCACATGCCTATAGAAACTAAACCACGTATGTTGCAAAAGTGTCACTACAACTAGGTTGCTGAATAAAATCACCCAGCTGCATTAGCATTATAGTACAAATGCTTCACAATTTACACTCAAACAAACAGCTGTTAACGTCATGTTTGGTTGTGTAGTACTTTTAGTCTCTCGTCTCTGTATATTCTACTTTTTCGAAATAACCATCCCAGTTTGTAAGTCAATTATTTGCTATGTTACTTAGTAGTTTGATGAGAATTTAGCTACTATGTCGAATATAATGAGCATGATCCAGGCATGGCGCAAATGAGCACCAATCGAAATCCAGGTTGTAAAGTTCTTCGGTGTCTTCGTTACCGTCCAATCAGCATTACGTATTTTCTGATGCTCATCGATAGACATGCAAATACATATGTATATTTTTGTAGAGTTGACCACATTTTCGGAAATTTTTAATTCAAAATTGGAAAACCCAGATACCAAGCGAAGGAAGACAACTCGCCCGGCCATAATTATTTAAGAGGAATATTTCTTGAACTATCACCGGCATTCTTGTGTTTTAAAACAAACATCCTTTGCAGAGAACGGTTACTGTTTAGAGAAACTGAAGAGATGTCTAGTTCCCGCTAAATATGAACCCCAATGTTTTTTTCTAAACTTACGCTACACAGACACAATATATATATATATATATAGATATATATATATATATATATATATATATATATATATATATTGTTATATTTCGGAATGGTCATATTGCCATTTTAGCCAATAAAACACACGCACTATATATTTGGTGTTATTTTGCTTCAGTGATATTTATTTTTTACATTAATCTTAATCTTATTTCGGCCAAAGTTCTTTCGTCACACTCCTGTGACCGCATCAGTGGTCCTTTGTTTTTCTTCCACCCTTGTGTCTCTCCTTACTAATCGTCCCATTTTATATTTCTATTGTAGTCTTCATTTGCGCATGTTATATCTCTATGTGCGTCTATGTTTATTTAGTGTGTTGTGGGGGGGATGCCTGTAATATTGTATCTTCTGGTTTATACATTCTTGTAATTTGTATTTTGTTTTTGTTGCTGTGTGCTTTTGTTCTAATTTTGTTCATGTGTTTACACTCCACCCATTATTATCATTACATATGCTTGTATGTATGTATAACAACAATATTAGTAATAATAATAATAATCTAATGGAAAAAAAAAAGGAAATACATATACATATATTATATACATACACATACATACATATATATATATGACATACACACACACACATATATATATTTATATACACATATGTATGTATGCATGTATGTATGTAATATCTATATCTATATCTATATCTGTAATCTATCTATCTATCTATATATATATATATATATAAATGTGCGCGCGCGTATGTTGGTGTCTGTGTGTGTCTATTTCTTACGCAAAACTCCTCACATGCCTATAGAAACTAAACCACGTATGTTGGCAAAAGTGTCACTACAACTAGGTTGCTGAATAAAATCACCCAGCTGCATTAGCATTATAGTACAAATGCTTCACAATTTACACTCAAACAAACAGCTGTTAACGTCATGTTTGGTTGTGTAGTACTTTTAGTCTCTCGTCTCTGTATATTCTACTTTTTCGAAATAACCATCCCAGTTTGTAAGTCATTATTTGCTATGTACTATAGTAGTTTGATGAGAATTTAGCTACTATAGTCGAATATAATGAGCATGATCCAGGCATGGCGCAAATGAGCACCAATCGAAATCCAGGTTGTTAAAGTTCTTCGGTGTCTTCGTTACCGTCCAATCAGCATTACGTATTTTCTGATGCTCATCGATAGACAGCAAATACATATGTATATTTTTGTAGAGTTACCCACATTTTCGGAATTTTAATTCAAAATTGAAAACCCAGATACCAAGCGAAGGAAGACAACTCGCCCGGCCATAATTTTTAAGAGGACTTTTCTTGAACTATCACCGGCATTCTTGTGTTTTAAAAACAAACATCCTTTGCAGAGAACGGTTACTGTTTAGAGAAACTGAAGAGAATGTCTAGTTCCCGCTAAATATGAACCAATGTTTTTTTCTAAACTTCCGCTACAAGACACAATATACTATATATATATTATATATAGATAATTTATATATATATATATATATATTGTTATATTTCGGAATGGTCATATTGCCAGTTTAGCCAATAAAAACACACGCACTATATATTTGGTGTTATTTTGCTTCAGTGATATTTATTTTTTACATTAATCTTAATCTTATTTCGGCCAAAGTTCTTTCGTCACACTCCTGTGACCGCATCAGTGGTCCTTTGTTTTCTTCTCACTTACTTGTGTCTCTCCTTACTAACCGTCAGCCATTTTATATTTCTATTGTATGTCTTCATTTGCGCATGTTATATCTCTATGTGCGTCTATGTTTATTTAGTGTGTGTGTGGGGGGGATGCCTGTAATATTGTATCTTCTGGTTATATACATTCTTGTAATTTGTATTTGTGTTTTTGTTGCTGTTGCTTTTGTTCTAATTTTGTTCATGTGTTTACATCCACCCATTATTATCATTACATATGCTTGTATGTATGTATAACAACAATATTAGTAATAATAATAATAAATCTAATGGAAAAAAAAAAGGAATATACATATACATATATATATATACATACACATACATATACATATTATATATACATACACCACACACTATACACACATACATATACATATATATACACATACATATATATAGATATTCATTTCTATTTCTTTAATTACCTGTGTATTTATTATGTTTGCAGGATCCACTATGTCATATGTTGTGGTGTGCGCTATTGCTCCATTCTAGTTTTCTATTCAGGCTAGGTTTATTTTCTATTATATGTGTAGCTTCTGTAATTTGTCTAATTGTTGCATCTGTTCTATGTGTGGACAATATCTTAATCTCTATGTTATTGATTGATCCCCCGTGTTCTTGTTCGGCGTGTTGTACAGAATCGATGAGCTTTTACCTTCCTTGAGTTGTCTCCAATGTTCATTCACCCGCTCACCAATGCTTCTTGCAGTTTCCCCTACGTATGTTACTGTCTTGTTACTGCATCGTCCCTCTATACATCTTATACTATAGACCACATTTCTGGCTTTACAGTTCGTTGTGGGCTAAATCTACATACAGTGCAATAGTTATCCGTACAGAGAGTTCTACTAAAAGGATAGCTTCTACCAATATAGATCTGATAGGGTTGCCTGGCTTTTCAACAACCTTAATTCTTAGTTTAAGTTTATCTAGGGTCCTTCTAAAGCGGTACGCTAGTTCACCTCCAGGGGGTTGTCAACGAACATGACACTCTGGTATTTATGGCTATCATACCAGAGTTGGCCTTCCCTATTTTCTTTTTGTCCTTTCTATAGTGTTCCATGACTTGTTCCTATAGAGTGGGCAAATCCCATTCCTATCATTACATAATATATTATCAATTTCTTCATGGCTCCTTTGTATACTCTGATCCTTTCTTTATGGCTGTAACCTGAGAACTGCATGCGGTGAATGAAATACTGTATGTGTCTCTTTAATTCTGTAGGCTCGCACATGCGTGACACATTTCTCATTATTCTGACGAGGTCTGCCATCAAAATATTGAATTTGGCATTGCCCGCAATGGCTGAGTTCCGGTGGATCAGGTATTTTGAGGCCATAGGTTTTGCATAGTATGAATGAAGGATTTGGGTTTTATTTTTCACAATTTCTAGCCAGAGTTCAGTGTCTAGTACTGGTAGTCTATGGTTGGGGTGTTTAGTGGGGTAGTCTATTGTGACCTTAATACTCTGGTGGATGGAGTTAGCTATTTGCTGGATGCTCTCCATAGTATTAGTTTCTATTACTATATCAACAGTACTCTCTTGTGGGGGTGCCTTTACTACTATATTGATATCATCAACATAGCGAGAGTACATGTTTACGAGTATGGATTTCTGCAGTAGGCATTCTTTAAGCCTTCTGTCCCACCATACCATGAAGAGGTTGGCCACATCACCAGCGATACTAACACCGATGGCTGCCCCCTCGTCCTGGGCATATATTTTATTATTAAATTTAAATGTGTGGCCTTTTAGGGTAACTCTTATACTAGCTCCTAGTGCATGTGCGATCATTTTCTTTACCTGATGGACATTTGCGGGGCTCCGTATGGCTCTGGTCCATCCGCGCCATCTTTCTATATGTGTCTTCCTAGCCATAGAAGTAATTGTAGGCGGTCTACCTCTTAAACATCTACTGGGGCAGAAACTACTAAGATTATGTTTATCTAAGTATTCACTATTATATGTCAGTCTAAGTAGGAGGCCCAGTTCTTCTGTGTCGACATTACAGAACTCCACCTGGCTCTCGTTGATCATCTCCACGCACTTCTCCACTGCAAAATCTACGTCAATCGATGGGTATAGGGATACCACATCCATGCTACCTACTATACATCCTGTCAAGTCACAAGTTTTGTTACAGTCACTGATCCTGCTTAGGAGATCTTCTGTGCTGTCACACACATCAGGTGACATCCTGATTATAGGGCGTATGATCATTGAGAGGAAGTAGGAGATTCTGTAATTGCTAGCGATATTCGCTCCACAGACTGGTCTTGTTGGTGGTCCTGCTATAGGGTCAGTAAAACCTTTATGGTCCTTGCGAAGTCCATACAGTGCCGGGATATCATTGTTCCAGGCTTGGAAATTCTTTGCAGTACGTTTCTGAGGTCCAGAACAATTGCCACATCATCATTGGGCATGAGGACCTTTTCTCTCTCAACATTGTCCACATCATCATGTGGCATTGAGGACCTTTTCTCTCTCCTCATGCGCCTGTACAGTTGTTACTTTTGTATTAGCGATATGAGGTTGCATTGCCTGGATGTAGTTCGGTAAGCTGTCTATTGACATCCTGCCGGACTTATCCGTGGGAAGGCATATCACCTCTCCGTTCCTCGTGCGCTGAATGAGCTTCTGTAGGCCACATGCAGGTTTAATCCCGAGTTGTTGGGCATCTGTCTTATTCTGTCTCTGTCTCTTAATGTATAATCCTAAAATCTGTCTAAGTTTGGTCCTAGCTATAGTGAACTGTGCTTCCATATGGTCATTAGTACGTCTTGGGATGTATACTCTTTTGTTGAAGGGTAATGTTGTTGGATAAATTCGGTTCATGCAGTAAGTTTTGTCGCATACGTTGAAGAATTGAGTGTCAAAGGGATGGGTATACATGTCAATGGTCTCTCTAGGGTTATCTTCATTATCGTTACTGTTTCCAACATCAGCCTTCCTATTATTATTATCACCATTACCACTACTACTACTACTAGTATTCCTATTACCACCACAACTATCACTACTATCCTCATTACTACTTCTACTGTTACCATCACCACTACTACTACCACTATTATTGTTATTACCTTTATTCCTACCATTGCCATTATTACTATCATCGCTAGTGATATTCTCATTGTTCCTGTTTCTGGTATATGTGTTGTTTATATTAGTGTTGGGTTTTATGTCTGTCTGTTGGTCCCTGTCATTCCCCCTGTTGCGGTCGTTATTTTTGTTCCTATGAGTATTGTTATCTGTTTCAAGTCCGCTGACTCCCTGTCCAAGGATCCTGTTGCATTCAACTTTATTCTCCATCGTGACCCCTATGACACAACTTTTATTCGTGTCTTTGTGACTATGGCTATCTGTGTGTGTGTTTGTGTGTCGGTTCTCCCTATAATTGTTGTTGTTGTTGCTGTTGTATACGATTTTTCTCTCTCTGTTTGTGTTTTTGTTTTTGTATCTATTGTTTGTGTCTATGCATACATTTTTTCTATTGTTATGTTGTTGTCGCTGTTAGGGTTCGTGTTGTTTTGTTGTTGCCGCGCTGTTAGGGTCGTGTTGCTTTTGTTGCTACGGTTGTTATTGTTGCGGTCATTATTGTTTGTGTTGTTGTTGGCGCTCGTTAGTGTTTTTTCGCGTTGTTGTTGTTGTCGCAAGGTGTTGTTTGTCATAGTATCTATTAAATTCCAACGTATTTTTGTGAACGACTTTTCAATTTATGGTCAATTATATATAAAAGCAATTAAAATTAAACTAAAGGGTCATGCAATACTTTTTGGTAGAAAATTTACAAATTAAGTTTTAGAAGGAAGAAGTTGGCCGCGACGGCAAACTCTATTTGTTCATCAAAGTCTGACGAAATCGAGCAAGCCAAACTTAGAAGCTTTGTGAATTTTCTCTTTGTTCCATTAGATTTACTTTTATATTATTACTAATATTGTTGTTATACATACAACAGCATATTGTAATGATAATAATGGGTGGATGTAACCACATGAACAAAATTAGAACAAAGAGCAACAACAACAAAAAGAAAGAAACAAATTACAAGAATGTATATAACCAGAAGATACAAATATTACAGGCATCCCCCCCCACACACACACTAAATAAACATAGACGCACATAGAGATATAAACATGCGCAAATGAGACATACAATAGAAATATAAAATGGCTGACGATAGTAAGGAGAGACACAAGTAAGTGAGAAGAAAACAAAGGACACTGATGCGGTCACAGGAGTGTGACGAAAGAACTTTGGCCGAAATAAGATTAAGATTAATGTAAAAAAAATAAATATCACTGAAGCAAAATAACACCAAATATATAGTGCGTGTGTTTTTATTGGCTAAACTGGCATATGACCATTCCGAAATATAACAATATCTGTTTCAACACACGACACGACTTCATAAAAAATCTTGCACAACAAATATTTAAACGTTATATATATATATATATATATATAATATATATATATATATATATATATATATATATATATTATATATATATATATATATATATATCAATTATATATATATATATATAATATATATATATATATATTAATATATATATAGATATAATATATATATATATATATATATATATATATTAATATATATATTATATATATATATATATGAAGTGTTGCTTTGGTGTAATGAGTAGCACCTCTGTCTTACTTACAGAAGATGTGGATTCTGTACCATGACAGCGTCCCTCTGTTATGTGAAGGAGCGTGGCCCAGCGATTTTAGCGTCGGGTTCACTATCATGAGATAGTAAGTTCGATTTCCAGGTCGGGCTGTAATTTTTTTTTAGTAAAACACTTTATTTCACGTAATTCCAGTTCACTTCGCTGTAGAAATGTGTTGTGACGTCATTAGTTCCAAGCTATATCGGTCTTTGCCTCTTCCTAGGATAATATCAGTGGTATACATGTACGTATTGCATTTTGTTTTATTTTTACGTCAATTTATATATAAAAGCAATTAAAATTAAACTAAAGGGTCATGCAATACTTTTTGGTAGAAAATTTACAAATTAAGTTTTAGAAGGAAGAAGTTGGCCGCGACGGCAAACTCTATTTGTTCATCAAAGTCTGACGAAATCGAGCAAGCCCAAACTTAGAAGTCTGTGAATTTTCTCTTTTTAAAAGTTAGTGTGTGTGTGTGTGCGCGTGTGTCTATATGTGTGTATGTTTGTATATAACCATATATATTCATGTGATTATATCTGTGTGAAAAATGCTTACAACGAAATTGGAGACTTATTGTAGGAGTATTTTACGTAGGAAACCTCTCCACAGGTCAAAGTATCTTCTGTCAATTTATACGCTGAGTTCAGCGCCTACAATGTTTAGTCATTCAAAGTGTTCTACGAAACGCATAACAAACTTCCAAACGCATAAAGTCGTACAAATACATACATACACCCACGGACCTCACCAGACATATATATATATTATATATTCATACAAATTACGTGTTAGTACTTCAACAAGTGGAAAATCTCTCGATCAGCTAAAATGATCTTATAATGACCGTTATCTGGTCTATTTTGTTTTCAGCTTGGTAAAAAGCGGAATAAATTATTATTTCGGCCTACATTTCTTTTCTTCTATTTCTCTGAGCATTTCTGCTGATTCTTCAATACTCCAGGATCTGAATACAATATCACCAGCGAATTTGAGATGATTTAGCATGTACCCGTTTATACTTGATCATATATCTGATCAATATAATTTTTATATACCTTTTCTAATACAGGTGTGAATGATTTAGGTGATATAGTGTCTCCTTATCTGATTCCATTACCAATTTTGCCATCAAACACTTTGCTGTTTATGGTTGTTCTAATTTTATACATTCTCTAATAACTTCACGAAGTTTCCTTTGATTCCTTTAGGTGAATTGAATTACTTGTCCATGAGTCTAAACTGAAGGGTCTTCAACTACCTGCCATTTCGCTGGACAGATTTCTTCAAGTAATACCGGACGAGCCACGGAGTCTGGACAGATTTCTTCAAGGAAAACCGGATAAGCCACCCATAGCTGGATACAACTCACTCAACAAGAACTCACCACTTGAATGGACCATAAACAAAACTTGACTTAAACAGGATTTAGATAATCCTATCAGATGGTGCTACTAAGTTAGAGATGGCCTGGACCAATCTTTGGTCGAAACATATCTAAGTTTTATTTTAGTTCGCCAAAAAGATGGATTGCCAACAAGAACATTGAAAATAAAAATTTAGAGCAACACAAAGAATCATGAAAAGGGGATGTTCAAGATTAACAAAACGGGTAAGTGGAGGAAGATTCAGATTTAGAAGGTACTAGTCAATGCACATATGTAGAAAGGGGTTTATACTGGATGGGATAGGAAAAGAAAATAGGAATAAGTTACCGTTATATATAATCATCTTTTATGAGATTGAAATTAAACTTTTCTTTTTTAAAAACATACGAAAGGATCGTTCGTTCGGAAAATGCTATTCGATGAAACTTTGGTATTATTGAAAGAGGAACGTAAAATTTCGTTTTTATTGTTCGTATTATTTCGTTGGGCAATAAATTTCAGTATGACACAAAACGAATAGAAGTCTAATATAACTATATATAATATTATTTTTCCTATAATCTATTCTTGTCATTGCTTTCTTTTGTCATCTCCATTTCATATTTTTGCAAAAATTTGTCACTGTGTCCTATTGTCTTGATAAAATACATTTTTCAGTCGTTCCAAATCGCTTCAGTCACTGTCTTGTAAGTTAGTAGGTGGTATTCTATATTCTTTTTTATTTTAAATATTGTCGTCTTTACATTTGCAAGAGGATAGGATATGTTAAACGAGAACTTATAACGTATGAAGTTATAGCTTCTAAATTATATATGCCTGAAGGCGCAGGCGTAGCTGTGTGGTAAGGAGCATGCTTTCCAACCACATGGTTCCTGGTTCAGTTCCACTACGTGGCACCTTGGCCAACTGTCTTCTACTATAGCTTCAGGCCGATGAAAGCCTTGTGAGTGGATTTGGTAGACGGAAACTGAAAGACGTCGTCGTATATATATATATATATATATATATATATATTATATATATATAATATATATATATATATAATATATATATATATTTATATATATATATACATATATATATTTGCATACCTACATATATATGTATATATACATGCATATATGGGTACAGTACATAAAAAAATGGTGAACACAATGAGAAACGGAAACATAAAAGCAAACACATAGAAACGGACTTTTTTTCGGACAACGAAAAAAACAAACAGAGAAACGAGACATTACAACATAAAGTATATTCCTCTTTTTCAGTTGTCCCTGTTTCATCTTCTCCACGTCTCGAAGGCAAGGACAAGACGCGACTTCAATGAAACAGTCCTTCCCGCAAAGCAAACTGAATATAATTTGGGATATTTTGTGGAGGTTGACAGTGGTAACAAGAACAGGACAGTGAGAACAAACCAGTAAAAATAATAAAAAAAGTACAAACAGTAAAAGAACAATGAGAAAAAAAACAGTAAAACAAATGATGAGGGCTGTTAAGCCAAGACGATAGAAAAATTATTCTGAACGTTTAGGAAGACGAGCTTATGAAGAATAAGCACGTTTAGGCTTTTTGAGAAGGTATTAGTCAGAAGATAGATTTCTGGTTTTCTCTCTCACCCTTCCCTATTCTTCTCCTCTCCCCTTCACCGTTCCCTCTCCCTCACGCCTCCTCCTCGACGCTCTCGTCGCTGACACCTGACGAGAGGGAAACTATATATATTATTTTCCAACCTCAAATTGCGTTTAATTTTCTTCAGCTCGTTGCATATTAATTGAATCTCTTGTTCTAGGTTTACGGCACCACTAAAATCCTCAATTTTCGGAAACACTTGTATAATATTTGTATATGAGGTAAGAGCGGCTGCTTTTATAACTGGGAGCATACCATTATAAACAGAAACAGCCATAAGTCAATTCCTTGTGGGACTCCACTCAGGTCAGTGTTTTTTTTTTTTTAAAGAAAGAAGACCACCAGCTGCTACCTTCTGATTTCTGTCTCTTAAATAGTCCTGCTATCACTTCATAATTCCCCAACAACACCAAAATTAGCTGGTCTGCGACCCGCCATCTGCTGTCTGATTTTATCGAAGGTCTTTCAAAAGACGTACGTCTGATTTTCGTTGATTAGTTATTTCAACACTCAGTCGTTGTTCTATCAGCGATCTGAATAGAAGCTTCTTCGTGGGCAAATGACATAGACCATGTTATATAGCAAGACACTTGCCTCTTATAATTCGTCCCGTAATTTTGCTCATCTAAGCAAATTCTGCTCTGCTTCATCCATTATGAATAGAATATACTATGGCTACGTTTTCCCACTTGATAGGACGCTTTAAAAATGTATCTGGATTTAACCAATTCATATTTCCATGTTTTCAAGACGACTGCTGAGAATCCATTGGGACATATTGCTGAATTTAACACTTTTTATCTAAGAGTGATATAAAATGTTGCTATGAAATCCTATCTCTTCAGATTCACAAAAGTAAGCTGATCCGCGTAATTTCCGAGAATAAGCTTTGAATCGATTCAGATGATAATCTTGTGATAAGAAATTAACCCTTTAAGCAAATATCAATTCCTCTTGGGTAGGAAGTGATGACATTATCGCAGATTGTATATTGTTAAAAACCATTTATTCCCCTTCCAGGGGATTTACCATCACAGATACTTTTGATAAAAAAAAGTACCCGCTATTTTGTTTTGTCAATCAATGATATCCAGGAGAGTACCATTGAGATCGACTTGGCTTCTCATCCTTTCAGGGTCGAAAAAACAAGTACCAGTTGAATATTGGAGTCGATATAATCGACTAGCCTCCTCCACCATCATCCACGAACTTATTAGCCTAAGGCGAAAATTTGAAATCAATAATATTCAGGAGATATCTTGTATTTATTGTAGCATCATAGTCGAACCTCTGTCATATCTGGGTTATAAAACGTAGAACTTCATGGCTATTAAGTAGTAAACTAGCAACGCCGTTGTCGTGTCGTTATTAGTTTGCTCTTTACTCTTTTACTCTTTTTACTTGTTTCAGTCATTTGAATGTGGCCATGCTGAAGCACCGCCTTAGCCGAGCAAATCGACCCCAGGACTTATTCTTTGGAAGCATGTTACTTATCATATCGGTCTCTTTTGCCGAACCTCTAAGTTACGGGAACGTAAACACACCAGCATCGCTTGTCAAGCGATGTTCGGGGGACAAACACAGACACACAAACATATACACACACATACATATATATATACATATATATATATATATATATATATATATATATAATATATATATATATATATATATATATATATATACATATATACGACGGGCTTCTTTCAGTTTCCCTCTACCAAATCCACTCACAAGGCTTTGGTCGGCCCGATGTTATAGTAAAAGACACTTGTCCAAGGTGCGACGCAGTGGGACTGAACCCTGAACCATGTGGTTGGTAAGCAAGCTACTTACTACACAGTCACTCCTAAGCCTATGGAAATAAAGCCTGAAATACATAAGATCCTTTATATTTACAAAGTTTGTTTCTTCAACTCAGTATTCAATCTCTGCCATCGACGTTACAGCTACTTTAAATAGTTTTAATCGGCTTGTAAAATACACGCAACCATACAACAATGTTGACATAACAATACATCATAAAATGTTGGCTCGATTATCAATGATAAAACTCATTTACAGAATTGCTACAATGCCGATGATGCGATGTATATTATTACAGTACCAATCCCGTTTTGTTTTCGGTTATTGTTTTTATCTTTTGTCTTGCTCTTAATTGCACTCTGCAGTTACTCTGATTTGCATATTGTTGGTTTCAATAAAAGGAAATCCGCATCAGGTTTACTTCTGATGGATGAGACTAACAATCCAGAAATGTTATCCTCCCGTTAAGATGTGGTTGATGTTATGCATGCCGTTAGTCTTCTGCAATCATCTTATGTCCCAAACTGTTCCAGCTTTCACCATTATGCCTTTCATATCAAATGCGATGTTAATCAAAGTGTCCCTTTTCACAGCGGTAGGCTGTGATGTTGGAATAGATTTGCTACCATATTGAATAGGTTCAGCGTTCGTGCAGAGACTCCATTATTTGCTTGTCATTTCGAAGTGCTTATTGTAAATAAGGAGACATTCTTCTTCTTCTTCTTCTTCTTCTTCTTCTTCTTCGTCTTCTTCTTCTTCTTCTTCTTCTTCGTCTTCTTCTTCTTCTTCTTCTTTTTTTATCTTCTTCTTCTTCTTCTTCTTCTTCTTCTTCTTCTTCTCTTCTTCTTCTTCTTCTTCTTCTTCTTCTTCTTCTTCTTCTCCTCCTCCTCCTCCTCCTCCTTCCCCTCCTCCACCTCCTCCTCCTTCTTCTTACAGCTTTCGCTCTGTATAGGGCATAGGGCATTGACAACATTTCTTCACTGTTCCAGACTTTGGGTTGTCTTTTCTGCTTCTTTAACCTTCCAGATTTTGTTGGTTTTGAATTGTCATCGATATAGGTGGTAAGAAACTGCCTTGCCTACCACATGGCTCTGTATTCAGACCCAACACGTGACCCCTTGGGCAAGTGTCATCTACAACAGCATCAGGCAGACCAACGTCTTGTGATTAGATTTGGTAGACTGAAGCTGAAAGAATTCCATCGTATATATGAGTGTGTGCGTGGGTGTATGTCCTTGCGTCTGTGTTTATCCCCCACCACCGCATGACAACCGGAATTGGCGTGTTTATGTCGCCGTAATTTAGCGGTTACGCAAAAGAGATCTGACAGACTAAGTTCTAGACGTAAAGAAATAAGTCCAGGGGCCAATTTTTTCGTCTAAAAACCCTCAGCATATCCGCAGTCAAAGTGACTGAAACGAGTAAAAGTTTGAAAATGTCACTGTAACTGGGCCTTTTTTTTTCTCGAGTTAGAGGTGTTGGTCCTATGCAAACCCATTCTTACCTATGGGAAGAGGTGGTCCATGTTAGTCAGGCCTTTATCCTTTGAATTTTCCAGCACTGGAGGACGTAATAGAAGACTGAACTCCTCTCACTTAGCTTTCAGGAGCACTGAGGGACATAAGCCACTAAACTGCAAAAAGGAGTGGATCTAATGGCGGGAGGACAGATTTAAATAAACTTAAATTTTTCAAATAATATTCCCATTAATGTCCTTGGTGTGTGTGTGTGTGTGTGTGGTGTGTGGTGTGGTGTGTGTGTGTGTGTGTGTGTGTGTGTGTGTGTGTGTGTGTGTGTGTATTCTGCCTGTACTATGTAGACGACATTCTATAGTTTGATGTATGCTTCTTTTATTTGTTTACTTATTTTGTTGTTGGCGTTTCATAAGTTATCTCAGTAGTAGTAGTGGTAGTAGTAGTAGTAGTAGTAGTAGTAGTAGTAGTAGTATTAGTAGTATTAGTAGCAGCAGCAACAGTGGCAACAGCAGCAGCTGTGGTGGTAGCTGTAGTAGCAACAGCAACAGTAGTGGTAGCAGCAGCAATAGTAGTAATAGTAGTAGTAGTAGTAGCAGCAACAACAACAGCAGCTGTGGTGTAGCAGTAGTAGCAGCAGCAGCAGCAATAGTTGTAGCAGTAGCAATAGCAGTAGTAATAGCAGCAGCAGCAACAGCAACAGCAGCAGCTGTGGTGGTAGCAGTAGTAGCATCAGCAACAGTAGTGGTTGCAGCAGCAGTAGTAGTAGTAGTAGTAGTAGTAGTAGTAGTAGTAGAAGTAGTAGTAGTAGTAACAGTAGTAGTAGTAGTAGTAGTAGTAGTAGTAGTAGTAGTAGTAGTAGTAGTAGTAGTACAAGCAGCAGCAACAGCAGCAGCAGCAGTAGTAGTAGTAGTAGTAGTAGTAGTAGTAGTAGTAGTAGTAGTAGTATGTTTAACTGTACATGTTATGTACTTATTTCATTGTCTGTTTCTCTGACGGTAAGAATATATATCTTCTCTATTTGGAAAGAAGACACAGGCCAGCACGTGAGTGCGCATGTATTGTGCGTCAGAGTTTCTCCGCATTCAATCATAATAGTTTGCTTAACAGTAGTATGTTGACAGTAAGATCCACGTGTGGTTATAAATACAAGTTAAGATTATTTCTCTTCACAACAGGAATCGTTCGTTACTAAGAAAAATTGTTCGAATGATTTCTAAATAGGAAAAGAAAAGAAAAGAAAAAAAAAATAAAGAAAAAAATCGTATTATTAATGATAAACTGAGAGAAAAACAAAAAAAAAAAAACTAGACTCTAACATAAAAGGAAATCAATATTGGTTATCAATATTGAAATCATCATCATCACCATCATCATTATTATTATCATTATTATTATTATTATTATTATTATTATTATTATTATTATTATTATGGTTGTGTTTATAATTGTGGATGTTAGTATTGTTGTTTCCGTTGGTTATATTTTGTCCTCTCGATTTTTTTTCTTTATTTTTCTTTTTCTGTATTTGTCGTTGTTGTCCTTTTCGTCTCCTGATTATTTTCTTCTGCCAACAGCAATTTACCAAAAACAACAACAACAACAACAACAACAACAGCAAGAACAAGAAAGTAGTAATAGTAGTAGTGGTGGTAGCGTAATGATTAGAAAATACGAAATAAGAAAACGAGAGGAAAGTAGAAAAAAGAAAGCTTTTACAGTTGTAAATGGATGTTTGATGTAATATGGCGTTTTTGTTTAATTAGCGTGACTAAAGTGAAATACGGCATATCGGTGTTAATAGCGTGTGTATTAGTTTTCTCTGAGAGGAGAAGTAAACGTAGAGAAAGAAGAAAAAAATATGCGTCCTGTATTTTGAAGTGGTCTGCTGAGGTGTGTCTTTACACATCTTTAATTAGCAAACAATGCACTTCATGTTCGACCACCAAGTGACCCCTTATGTTAAACTGTATAAAAATAGCCGGGAATAACAAAGAAATAACATATAGTTAATAAAAACAAAGCAACAACATAAAACTAACATGTATTTGAGAAAATAGAATATGTACTAACAACAGCGATAAAATTAACATAAATCAATATCGATTCGAACCGGTATAGATTTCATATAATGCTATAAACATGGAAAAAAATCACCAAGGCAGGGAAGTAGAGATATATAGAATAAAACAAACAATGAACAACGAAGAAAGAGTGATAATAGGTGAAATACATCAATGGAAATCGTTTGTCAAGGCTGTAATATGAAATTATAGATACGCGTAAATGTTGTGTAGTGAATCGATATATATTTGCCCCTAGCGACTATCGTAAATGGACTGCTTTATTTTGGTGCTCAGTTATGAGGTCCTGTACGTAACTGATACAATTACACTGTGTGTTAAGTGGTCACTTCGACGTCGAAGACAATCGCATGTGAAACTACGGCCATTAAAATCGCTAAGTATAGCTACATATTTTTGTTTTACTTGTTTCCCTCATTAGACTGCCGCCATGTTGGGGCACCACGTGCACGAATTTTAGTCGAACGAATGAACCCCCAGAGCTTATTTTGCTAAGCCAGATATTTATTCTATCTTCTTTTACCAAACCGCTAAATTTACGGGGACATAAACACACCAACACAGCTGATAAATACCAGATCTACCTGCTGCAAAACAACATAGCAACTAATTTAGCTTTCTTCAGTTAATGCAACTTTCTTATTTCAAGACTGTAGTATCAAATCTATATCATTAATTTATTCTTATCATTTCTAAAATAATATTAACATAATTTTCATTACTGACCTTAGAAGTGGTGCTATATGACATGCTAGTACTACGAATTACATATATAACCAAATTTACGATTTCACTTTTAAGGTTCTGTTACGAGAGTATGAACCAAATACAAAATAAGTAAATTTAACGAATTTAATCGATGGTTCTTTTTTCTGGAATGTACAACAAGGGACTTGGTAGTTCGTAACCGTGTCCTTAACTATCATATATTCTTGATTCCAAAGAGACGCATTCTTCAATATATTTTCGTTGTTGCAAAAAAGATTTATTGCAAATCTCACCCTACTATATAACAGCACTTCTGATGATATATTTGCATTATATACACAACAGATTGTAATAATTCTGAGTGTTTTAGCAATTCATTAACGCAGAGACACATGTGTTTCATCCATCATTAAAGGTTAAAATACAGATGTCTGCAGGCCAACCGTGAAATATCTGGCCTTTTTTTTTTTACTAAATTTGAAACCAATATAAAAATGGTGGTCCGAGAGAATCGTTTAGTGGCATGTCTTTCGGCTCTTTGCATTCTGAGTTCAAATTCCGCCGAGGTCACTTTTGCTTTTTCATCCTATCGGAGTCGATGAAATAAGTACCGGTTAAAAACTGGGGTCGAAGTAACCGACTAATCATCTCCCCACACCAGACTGCTGGCCTTGTGCCAAAATTAGACGGGATTATTTTCTTTGTGGTCCTCACATTGGAATTTGTAACCGTCTGAAAGAAGTATATGCTTCACTTAAGCTTATATGTATCTATAAATGCATTAAGAGTGATGTCCTTAGTAAAGGTAGCTCAACTAAGTGCGAAGTTCTCCAAGGCAGAATAGCATTTTCTACTTTCATAATGCAAACTAAATATACATGTATTCTTAGCAGCCAAACAATCTTAACGCAAGAATATGCGACGTATTACTGATTATATTGCAGCGAAGAAGAAGAAAAAAACAACAACAAAAAAAGAAACGTAATTGCGAAACACTTAAACAAGCTCTTCAGACTCTATAACTAATGATGCTTCTTCAGAATATTATTTGCAATAATAATAATAATAATAATAATAATAATAATAATAATAATAATATTTAATAACAATAATAATAATAATGATGATGATGATGGTAAAAAGTATAATAATGATGATCATCATGCTCATGATCATATATGAAGGTAATGACGAAGATAATAATAGTAATAGGAATAATAATAATAATAATAATAATGATAATAATAATAATAATAATAATAATAATAATAATAATAATATAATAATAATAATAATAAATAACTAAAAAAATAAATAACTAAATAAATGAACAAAATAAATATATTTAAATATTCGTATATTTGAAATGCTGAAAACATATTAGACATAACAAACAAACATAGCCAGAAGCAGTTTCTTTTTACGGAGTGGGGGGGGTATTCGTTATTGGTTTCAAAGATAACTACCTATTTCGATCATAAGTACAGACTTGATATAAAAACTAATACACACACGCACACACACACACATATATATCGTTATTTTTAGAATTATGGATATTATGTAAACTGAAGACAGCGAAGAAAAAAGTATGCAATCGAATATACGATGTGTGTATATGTTGTGCTTGCGTGCGTTTGTGTCAAAACCTAAAATTGCGTAACTGCGAGGGGGAAGGCGTTATTTCTCTAATATTAGGCAGCATTTGATTTGAATACGGAAATGTCTTAGCCTTGTGTTCCTTGGTCACACATATCACACACAGATATACATATATCATAAAACATATATTGGCTTCCATACAGTCATATTAACACACACGCACAAACATAAGCATATTCAGCGCGCGCGCACAGAAGGTCGATGACTTCGAAGATTCTGCCTTGTCGCAACGTGAGTTTACCTGAGGAAAGTAACTAAGCGAAAATTTCGAATTCACGGTCAACGTTTTCTATGTGAAATTAAAGATGATGCGTAGTTGCATACAAGATAGTCGAACATTAAACTAATTACCACATAATGTATATATGTGTGTATATATATATACATATATATATGTATATATATATATATATTATATATATATATTATTATATATATATATATATATATATATATATAATTCATAAATAAGGGCAAACGAAAAAATTTCTAATGCCAAATATGCCGAAAAATTGGACATATTGTCCATTAACCATATAATTTTTTCACAATACGCACGCTACTCGAAAAAAGGTCGACAGAAATTTCTAAAAAATTCCATTATTACCATATCGGACCGATTTCAGGGTTAGCTTATAACAGCCCTCTCTTCGTCAGTGATATATATATATATATATGTATGTATATGTTTCTGTGTCTCTGTCTCACCACCATCGCTTGACAATAGATGTTAGTGCGTTTACATCCCCGTGACATAGCGGTTCAGCACAAAGTACCGATAGAATAAGTAGTAGGCTTACAAAGAATAAGAACTGGAGCTTAGTCGCACTCAAATGACTGAAACAAATAAAAGAATATAAGAATATTATAATTCCTCTGAGTGTGAGCGAAATATGAATAAGTATATGACTATATTATTGGTATAGGAGCCGTTGTAATATATAAAACGTATATCAAGGCGGCGAGCTGGCAGAATCGTTAGCACGCCGGGCGAAATGCGTAGCCGTATTTCGTCTGCCGTTACGTTCTGAGTTCAAATTCCGCCGAGGTCGACTTTGCCCTTCATCCTTTCGGAGTCGATTAAATAAGTACCTGTTACGCACTGGGGTCGATATAATCGACTTAATCCGTTTGTCTGTCCTTGTTTGTCCTCTCTGTGTTTAGCCCCTTGTGGGTAGTAAAGAAATAGGTATTTAGTCTGCCGTTACGTTCTGAGTTCAAATTCTGTCGAAGTCAACTTTGCCTTTCATCCTTTCGTGGTCGATAAATTAAGTACCAGATGCGTACTGTTGTCCATCTAATCGACTGGCCCCTCCTCCAAAATTTCAGGCCTTGTGCCTAGAGTAGAAAAGGTTATTTTGTCTGTCTTTACGTTCTGAGTTCAAATTCCGCCGAGGTCAACTTTGAGTTTCATACTTTCGGGGTCGATAAATTAAGCACCAGTTGCGTACTGGCGTCGATCAAATTGACTTTTCCTCTCCCCCCAAATTTCGGGCCTTGTGCCTAGAGAAGAAAAGAATATATAAAACGTATATTAAAGCGGCGAGCAGGCAGCAACGTTAGCAAGCCGGGCAAAAGGCTTAGTGGTATTTCGTCTGCCGTTACGTT
>NC_043004.1:12940354-12957854 GCF_006345805.1 Octopus sinensis
CTGGTTTTGGAATGTAACTTTACCAGTGTCAGTGCTACAAAATGTAAAGGACGCTTGATTTTGAAATCTTTAAATCCCGACTTGCTTGTCGAGTTGGGATATGAGAATTTCCAAGGAAATCATAACTTAAAATAACTTAAGATTTTCTGTATAATAGGTGCATGCGTGGCTGTATGGTAATAAGCTAGCTTTCCAACCACTTGGTTCCGGGTTTAGTCCCACTGCGTGACACCTTAGAAAAGTGTCTTCTACTATAGCTACGGGCCGACAAAAAGCATTGTGCGTGGATTTGGCAGACGGAAACTGAAAGAAACCTGTCGTATACACACACTCCCCCCACATATATATATCTGATATATTTGTGTGTCTGTATTTACTACCTCACCATCGCTTGACAACATATGTTGGTGTGCTTACAATCCCGGAAGCCTAGCGGTTCGGCAGAAGAGACCGATAGAATAAGTAGTAGGCTTACAAGGAATAAATCCTGGTGTCGATTTGTTCGATTAAAGGCGGTGCTGCAGCATGGCCACAGTCAAATAACTAAAACAAATAAATGAATACAAGAACAAGAGCAGTCAGAGTGGGCAAACCTCTACCAAGGCAATACTAAAGTCTTCACAACGATTGGCCGGAGATTAATTTTAAAATGAGAATATCTGAAATGACCTCGACTGATTTTACAAAGGAGAATACTAAAAACGAACTCGCTCTCAAAAACTAAGTAGTAAAAGACGGAAAAATAATCCAGAATCCTTGTCCGGTATCGGATTGATCCTAAAATCTAATCATTTCGTGCCAGTCACGAGGCCAAACATCCCTGAAAGTTTCATTCAAATCCATCCAGCGGTTCTTGAGATATCTTGTCCACGGACAAACAAACACGACTGAAAACGACACCTCCACCTTCGCTAAGGCGGATGTAATAATAGAATCCTTCTTGCCCAGAAAAACCTTTGATATTTTCATTGCTCCTTTCCTTTATATTTCTTGTTCCGTAACATTGTCTGTATAATAAATACTATTATAACTCAAGTGAGTATTTATTATGTAGAAACGTTTATTTCTTTGAACCTGCTCTTCATTTTTTGATATATCTCAGCGTGTACGGTTTGATAATCTCCATATTCTCCAATCCGTATAACACTCAATTGTATAAAATTGTATAAGGCGTGTTGTTTTAAAACAAAGTTTTACGATATAAAAAACAGACAGATTTTTGTTGAATCATATTTCAAGATATTTACTATTAAGTTAAACATATTTGAAATCTTTAATGACGATGCCAGTATCCTTATATCCCATGTATCAATATGATTTATATGTGCGGATTAAACCCTATCAAATAAGATTATCCAAATCGCATGTTTGGAAATATTGTGTGAAGTATGTTGAACTTCAAACTACAGTCTGTCATGAATGCAAAACTTAGATAAAGCGTGTTGAATGGACTACAGGTTTTCTTATTCAACACTTAGAACACAAACATAAAATTGATAAGACAGTTGTTACAAATGGAAACCGCATAATCGCGAATTTTTTTTATATATAAATCAAGAAACGTGACAAAATGTTCACAAAACGTATTTCTTGACAATATCTCTATCAATTTCAATTTTTAAGAAAACACTGAATTTATCAGGAAATATTTGAACACATTTGAATTACATTTCACCAAAAGCTCCGTTACATGTAGTGGATCTTGATGATTCGCCCAGCAATAAAACAATATCACCTACGCTCTGGAATTGCCCGTCAACTAAATGCAGGATAAACGTTAAGTTTTCCTTAGGTGCACCTCGGTAAACAATCCTGATACCCGAATATCAGTGCCTATGAGTAGTGTGATTGACAGTTTCGGGAGTAAAATGCTGTGGAAATGTAAAAATTTTTAGAGAAATTTAATGTTTTTTTACAAAAACACCATGCGGTCGTTTTCGTTCCTGATGGTGAAATTTTAAAGGCTCCTTTTAATATTGATCGTTAATCATGTAACACATAGAAAGAATTTAGAAATATGTGACATTGTGTATAGGAGGCGCATATTCAAAGCATAAACGGGAGAATAAAATGATAAGCTGACTGTTTCCATATAGTAATGCAAAATACCACAAAAGGCAAGTGAACAATAAAAGATTGGCAATTTTGCCACATCAGTCTACATTAATTTCTAAAAAGAGGATATTTAATCACATTTTATTATGTCTGCAAACATTATATCTAGTGCAACAGAGGAAGTTACTCAAGAAACGTTTCTTTACACAACTTCTATATATCTAGATAAAAGATTCGGTACATCTGCTAAAGCAGCTAATATTTTTTCTACTCTAGGCACAAGGTCCGAAAATTTTAGGGAAGGGTCCAGTCGATTAGAGCGACGCCAGTACGCATCTGGTACTTAATTTATCGACCCCGAAAGGATGAAAGGCAAAGTCGACCTCGGCCGAATTTGAACTCAGAACGTAAAGACAGACGAAATACACATTTCTTTACTACCCACAAGGGGCTAAACACAGAGAGGACAAAAAAGGACAGACAAACGGATTAAGTCGAATACATCGACCCCAGTGCGTAACTGGGACTTAATTTATCGACCCCGAAAGGATGAAAGGCAAAGTCGACCTCGGCGGAATCGAATCTCTGACCGAGCGATGTGCTCCGGCAGAAGATAATGGCGAACTTCTGCTGACTCTTTTGCTACAACTTTCTCTCACTCTTTCCTCCTGCATATTGTATCACCTGCGACGGACCGGCATCCCGTCTAGGTGGGGAACCTATACGCCAAAGAAGCGGGAAACCGGCCCTTATGAGCCAGGCGTGGTTCGAGAAGGAACAAGCAACAACAACAACATAGTTACTACCGGCATCTCCCACAGAGATTTTAGCACGAGCTACTTTGCTCGTTATTTTTGTTTATTTAAATTCAGTTTTGGGGCTTTGGTTACTAGTTTATAAGTATTATATGGAATTTGCGTATGTGTTATTTTCCTTGTGTGGTTTTACTCTTTACTCTTTTACCTGTTTCAGTCACTTGACTTTGGCCATGCTGGAGCACCGGCTTTTAGTCGAGCAAATAGACCCCAGGACTTATTCTTTGTGAGCCTAGTACTTATTCTGTCGGTTTCTTTTGCCGAACCGCTAAGTTACGGGGACGTAAACACACTAGCATCGGTTGTCAAGTGATGTTGCGGGGAGGGTCAAACACAGACACACAAACATATACATACATTCATACATACATACATACATACATACATACATACATACATACATACATATATATATATATATATATATATACATACATATACATATATATACGACGGCTTCTTTCAGTTTCCGCCTACCAAATCCACTTACAAGGCTTTGGTCGGGCCTTGACTATAGTAGAAGACACTTGCCCATGGTGCCAGGCAGTGGGACTGAACCCGGTACAATGTGGTTTGTAAGAAAGCTAGGTACCACACAGCCACTCCTATGTTTATATATAAATACGTATTTGGTAAAGCTCCCCTAGGCAGAGATCACATCTCTCTCCACCTATTCTATACGGCGTGACAGTGCTAATTAATTCCCAGTTGATCGAATAGATTTTGTTTTCGTCTTTGAATTACTAAATTAGTTTACTTAGTCTTGTAAACATCATCATCATCATCATCATCATCATCATCATCATCATCATCATCATCATCATCATCATCATCATCATTATCATCAGCAGCAGCATAATTATTATCATCATTAAGACGGCGAGCTGGCAGAATCGTTAGCACGCCGTGCGAAATGCTTAGCGGTATTTCGTTCCACTTTACGTTCTGAGTTCAAATCTCGCCTAGGTTAACTTCGCCTTTCATCCTTCAGGGTCGATGAAATAAGTACCAGTTACGCACTGATGTCGATATAATCGACTAAATCCGTTTGTCTGTCCGTGTTCAGCCCCTTGTGGATAGTAAAGAAATAGGTATATCGTCTGTCGTTACGTTCTGAGTTGTTGTTGTTACTATTATTCTTAATTAAGGCGGTTAGCAGCAAAACCGTTTGCACGCCGGACAAAGTACTTAGCGGTATTTCGTTCCACTTTACGTTCTGAGTTCAAATCTCGCCTAGGTTAACTTCGCCTTTCATCCTTCAGGGTCGATGAAATAAGTACCAGTTACGCACTGATGTCGATATAATCGATTTAATCCGTTTGTCTGTCCGTGTTCAGCCCCTTGTGAGTAGTAAAGAAACAGGTATATCGTCTGTCGTTACGTTCTGAGTTGTTGTTGTTACTATTATTCTTAATTAAGGCGGTTAGCAGCAAAACCGTTTGCACGCCGGACAAAGTACTTAGCGGCATTTCGTTCCACTTTACGTTCTGAGTTCAAATCTCGCCTAGGTTAACTTCGCCTTTCATCCTTCAGGGTCGATGAAATCGACTATCCCCAAGTTGCAGGCCTTGTGCTTGTAGTAAAGGGAATTATTATTATTATTAATATAAATATATAAGTGAATGTGTGTGTGTGTGTGTGTGTATGTGTGTGTATGTACGTGTGTGTATGCGTGTGTGCACGGGTGCACCTATGTTTGTGTCCAAGGATGTCCCCCTCTAGTGCTTGACAAGTAGTGTGGTTGTTTTTACGTCCCTGTAACTTAACGGGTCGTCAAAACTGATTGATAGAATAAGTACCACGTTTGAAAAATAATAAACAGTCGAGTCGAGTCATTCGACTAAAAATTCTTCAAAGACGTCTCCCAGCATGACCGCAAACTCATGACTGAAACAAGTATAAGATAAAAAGATTAACAGATGAAAGTCGTGCAAGTGTGTGTGTGTGTGTGTGTGTGTGGTGTCTATAAGGTCATCAATACCTGAAGCATATTCATCAAGAGTCGAATAGAATTTTTAAGCTTCAAATAAGATTTGCTTAAAACCTCATGGATCTCTTTCACCCCTTTGATATGGTCAGCACACCAGTGGAACCCGTATATCTGGTGTCAATATATATCGCAAGCTTGAGAATATGGGAAGTGCGTGAATTTCATGTGAGACTGAAGCAAAATGCACAAGCCTAATGCACAAGCCAGGAATATGCATCAAATATATGTGGGACATGATGACCTTATATCAACTTAAACAGCCTATGACCTTGTACATGAGCCCAGTTAAAATTTTCGTCGGGTCGAGTTGCCCATCCCGCCTAAAAGGTCACTGAATAAGTTTCGTTAAAGAAGGATAACGAAGCACCCATGTTTCCAGGAGTGATTTATTGAATTCCCAAAGAATCCCTCTCAATACATGGTTTTTGTGCTTGCTTACTACCCTTGCTCGTGATCAGAGATGCACACATGCTCGACTGGTTAAGGTCAAGAAACTCTGTAGTATTGAGCAGCATATTCACCAAAAGTTACAGGGAGCAACGTCTGCATTGCGGAGAAGGTGAGGAACAGTCTTGAAACCATCCCTGCCAAGTGGTTGGTTACCAGGATGTTCCTCACTAAGCGCCCTGAGAACAAACTTTGCATTAATTTTCCTCGCGTTTTGATCTTCATGAATAATTCTTAGGGCTGTTGTTACTCCAACACCAAACTGTATGCTTATTTGTCTTTGTTGACGCACGATGCTTTTCATTCAGAAAATTGCCTATTTTCTCAATCGGTTCTGATGATCTAACGTTCCTCTTCCTCCCACATCTCTTATCGTTTCTCACCTCTTCTCTGTTTTCCTTGAACTTCTTGTGCTAGTAAAAAAAAATATTTATCCGTAAGCAGCCTGGAACATTTTCAAAGTTCCTGTAGCATTTTTGCTCAAATTATCACAAAACGTTATTGAGTAACGTGTTTCCAAATGATCCGACTGCTTTCTGGAAACTAAACAGCTGTGAGACGAGTGACAAGCAGTGTTTGGTGGGCGTGCTCAAAATGCTAATACAGTAATCTCCTTTAATCTAGAATAACAAATATTTGCAGATCAGCTTATTAGATGTATAATAATGATATACAGTAATCCCTCGACTATCGCGGGTGTTACGTTCCAAAACTTCCCACAGAAATAATTAGATTCCAAAAAATTATAAATACCTATTGGCTGCAGAAACCAGGATACACTGAGGAGTCTGCGATGTAAAAATTACATATATTAGTTCGAAAAATCCGCGATGAACTGAATACACGATAGATGAACCGCGATGTACTGAGTGCACGATAGGTGAACAACGATTACATTAAACTTTGACAGTTATAACTGCCGTTCCTAAAACGTCTCGAAAGTTCTGGAATGCACTCGGTACAGATAGAGAGTGTTTGAGATTGACAGGTTCAAGTACGTCTAAAAATATTAATTAGTCGAGTAGTTTAAGATGAAGCGAGAGAGAAAGAGAGAAGGAGAGGGTGAAGGAAAAATAAAGAATCAGTTGTGAGATTGCTAAAGAGGAAATTGATGCAGGATGACTGCGTAGTTTATAATATTTGTGAATGAAGAATCTGTGAGGACAGACACTGTAAAGATGTTATAAGAATGAGCGTACGAACAACGTAAACAGAAAGGACAGACGTTGGGTAGAATAGAGGAGAGCAGTAAGTGTTGTGCTAGAGAGAAACCGATAAAATATAGACAAGAAGTAACTGTGTGCCTGAGTGAGAGAGTGAGAGAGAATAAAAATATAGTGAGCCTGTATGTGTGAAAAACCGGGGAAGATAAGATATAGCACTAACGTAAGGAAGTATCGTGAAGCAGAGAATATACAAGCAAAAAGAAAGAAATATAAATGAAAGAAAGAATAAACGAAAGAATGAATGTAAGGAATAGAGAGTGAGTGTGATAGTGAGAGAATGAAAGTGGGATAAAAAAAACAAAAACAAAAACAAAAGAACAGAAACTAAGGTAGGATTAACAAACGGCAAAAAAAAATTAGGAAATGAGAAGCAATATTAGAAATTGAGACAGAGAGGTGTAAGAGACAAAAAAAGGAACCAGATAAATATTCAAGTTTTATAATGTGTAAAATTGATAGATTATTGATAAGAGCTAAGTAGAAAATAAAGAGAAAAATTAATTACCAATGCCACCACCACCATCGCTAATATTTTCCTCCATTAACTTGACAACAACCATTAGCAACACAACCAGTTACACTTTACCAACATAAACCATATTACACTCACGACAATTATTCTTTCCTACTCCAGGAACAAGGCCGGAAATTTTAGAGGAGGGAGCCAGTCGATTAAATCGATCCCAGTACGCAACTGGAACTTAATTTATCGACAACGAAAGGATGAAAGACAAAGTCAACCTCGGCGGAGTTTGAACTCGGAAAGTAAAGACAAACGAAATACCTATTTCTTTACTGTACATAGAGGACAAACAAGGACAGACAAACGGATTAAGTCGATTATACCATTCCCAGTGAGTAACTGGTACTTATTTAATCGATCCCGAAAGGATGAAAGGCAAAGTCGACCTCGGCGAAATTTGAACTCAGAACGTAGCGACAGACTAAATACCGCTAAGCATTTCGCCCAGCGTGCTAACGTTTCTGCCAGCTCACTATCACATCACCGTCACTAATAATATTATCAACGCCAGCATCATAGCATCACACCCCATATTATCAACACTACCATTATGTCACATACAGTATTATCAATACAGCATAAGGCGGCGAGCTGGCAGAATCGTTAGCACGTCGAGGTAAAATGTCCGCCGTGGTCGACTTTGCCTTGTATCCCTCAGGGGTCGACGAAATAAATATCTGTTGGTTACTCGGGTCAATTTAATCGACTTACCCCTTTCCCTAAAATTGCTGGCCTTGTGCGATAATTTGAATCCATTCTTATCAGAACAGATACAGTTATGATAACAGCCAATATTATCAATACAGCCACCATCAGTATTATTATTATTATTATTATTATTATTATTATTATTATTATTAGTATTATTATCATCATCATTATTATTATTATTATTATCAATACCACCATTATTATTGCCCTCATTCCCATCATGACCAATATTATCAATATCGTCATGACCGATATTATTAACACTACCTCTACCATTATCACCGCAACCAATAGTATTAACTCTACTATTGTCTACCAATAATATGAGCACAACCATCACCGACAGAAGTATCTGTTGTTACAGCAATTGTAACTACAGAATCAACAGCAGAAATTATAACATGAGAATCTACAAAGACGGCCACAAACTGTGGCAATAACCGTGGTAACTATAGCAACAGCATTGGATGCTATCCTATGCAACACCACAACAATGATAGCAAAAAAAACAAAATATTTACGACCATATCATTTACATTATTTACATTTGACGGATATTTGACCTCATCTTGATTGTTGTTAACACAACGTTTCGGCTGATACCTCTCCAGCTTTCATCAGGTGTCTTGGGGAAATTTCGAACCTGGATTCTCATTCCTAAGGTATCTTTCGATATTATCATCATCATCATCATCATCATCATCATCATCATTATTATTATTATTATTATTATTATTATTATTATTATTATTATTATTATTATTGGGGTTTCCTGGTATCTGAGTTAGGTAGCAATCAGCCCCTTTCGCTATCATTCCCAGGGCACCTATGACAACAGGTATTGTTTTAGTCTTCAGGTTCCACATTATTATTATTATTGTTGTTTTTGTTGTTATTCCGAGTTCGATTCCAGGCAGTGACCTGAATAATAATAGTAGTAGTAGTAGTAGTAGTAGTAATAATAATAATAATAATAATAATAATAATAATAATAATAATAAGAAGAAGAAGAAGAAGAAGAAGAAGAAGAAGAAGAAGAAGAAGAAGAAGAAGAATGATGGCCGCCTCCCCACGAGCCAATCAAAGCTAAAAAATGATAACATTATCGTAGCACCAAAATGTTTTTGGAAACTAAAAGGAAAACTAAATCAGTATACCAAATCGCTTGTCCTATGGTTAATCTGGAAGCGCGTCCCCCAGGGAAGAGCCAGCCTGGGATCGAAAAGTCATCAACTGACACAAACTCTTCTCCGAATACGGACATGGATGGTCACTTGAACGGGAAATCCCCCAACTCGAGCCCTCCAAGTTCACCACCACAACCACCACAGAAAGAAAAATGTAAGCGGAACAAATGGACCCGAGAAGAGTATAAAGAAGTAATATACGCTTATTACTATGCATTAGGTAGGCCATCTCAAGAGAGACACACCGCAAACTCTTACAGTATATGGAGAACACGGAATCAAGACAGTAGGCCCTATTTGGACGAGAACAAATTAGCAAATGTGAGGAGGGATATCCTTAGAAATAACAGACTCACAGACAGTGAAATAAGCGCGATCAAGCACGCAACGGAAAATGACATAAATATAAGACACAAAGGAAATGAAGAATCAGATGAACAGTATATCCCGCCACGAGGTTTAATTGAAAGACTGCCATCTGACCAAAGTACGCAAAGACCTGAAGATACAAGAAATTCTATTGTACCTGTTAAAGATAGCCAGGAAAACGAAAAAACAACAGTAACTGAAGATCTCGCATTTGCTGAAGAACACAGAGAGTCTATGGCAGAAATGAGGCAGAAAATCCTGAATACGCTTGAAGTTGTAAGACATACAAGTATGAATGATAGAGAACCACTTCATAAACTCTCAAATACAAACCAAAATAAAAAACAAATCCAAATTGGCAACTATGTAACACATGAAATAATACGAGAATTAAAACCTGATTTTACTGAGTTAAATGAAATTATTTACGCTACTGCTAGGGCAATTGAAACCAGCTGTATGCCCCCGAAAAAAACAAAGAAAACAAAACCTGGGAAGAAATCAAACCTGGAGAAGTAAAATTGAAAAAGAGATTGAATTTATGAGAGGGGAAATATCAATATTAAATGAAATAATATGTGGAAATGATGTAAGATCCAGAACAGGAAGAAAGATGAAGAGAAAATTTGGATCCTCACCAAGAGAAGAACTGATATCAATAAAAGAACGCTGAAACAAAAAGTCCAAGCAAAAGCCCAAAGAATACGAAGATTTGAGAAGAGAAACAAGTTTTACAAGCAAAATAAGCTGTTCACATCCAATGCCAAAAAATTCTACAGAGAAATAGGGAAGGAGAAAGTAACCGTTAAAGACCCCCCTCCCATGTAAGAAGTTCAAAACTTTTGGAAAAGGATTTGGAGTGACAAGAAGACGTACAACATAAATGCAGACTGGATTATACAAACTGAAGGATCCTACCAAAATTTACAACAACAAGCATGGGAAGACATCACAATAGCAGACCTAAGAAAGGCACTCACGAAGGCCCATAATTGGAAATCCCCCGGTAAAGATAGGGTGCCGAATTTCTGGCTCGCATCGCTCCCATGCGCACACGGTAAGCTAGTTCAGCTGCTCAATGGAATTATGAGAGACCCAAAGAAAACAACTGAATGGTTAGCAAGTGGCATTACTTACCTACTCCCAAAGAATAACGAAACCAACCTTCCAAAAAACTATCGGCCTATAACCTGTCTATCCACCACGTATAAAATCCTAACATCTATCCTGGCGGAGAAAACATATGCATTCGTGGAGAAGAAGGATATTTTCCCCATTGAACAAAAAGGGTGCCGCCGAGGCTCTTACGGATGCAAAGATCAACTGCTAATCAATCGTATGATCCTTGAGAACTGTCACAACAAGCGCAGAAATCTCAGCACCGCATGGATTGACTATAAAAAGGCCTTCGACAGTATACCGCATCCATGGATCTTGAGATCGCTGGACATCTTCAAAATTTCCCCTGTGATTTCAAACTTCCTGAAGCACAATATGTCGTTGTGGAATACGAATCTCCAATTATACCACTCTAATGGAGTACTTGCCTCAGAAAATATAAACATCAAGTGTGGAATTTTTCAAGGTGACTCACTTTCACCTTTAATATTCTGCATAGCCCTAATACCCCTTACAAGTGAATTAAACAGAACAGGGTATGGGTATAAAATTGCCAATAAAAAAATAAGCCATCTATTTTATATGGATGACTTAAAACTTTATGGTAAAGACAATAATGAACTTGAAGGCCTATTGCGCACCGTGAAAGCATTCAGCGATGACATCGGGATGGAGTTTGGACTTGAGAAGTGTGCCAAAGCCACTTTCCAGAAAGGGAAAGTGAAGACCACAAATTCAGTCGTGTTAGATGTTGACACAGTCATAAGAGAGCTTGAGCAAGAACAAACATACAAATATTTAGGGATAAATGAAGGCTCTGGTATTCAGCATGCAAGCATGAAAGAGAAGATCAGGAAGGAATGTTATAGGAGAGTTCGTGCAGTCCTGAAATTTGAACTAAATGCACGTAACAAGGTGTTAGCTATAAATTCCTTAGCAGTTCCAGTTGTTACTTATAGCTACAATGTGTTGAACTGGAATATTAGTGAAGTAAAGAATATAGATAGGAAAATACGCAAGCTGCTGAGTTGTAATAGGATGCACCACCCAAAGGCAGACGTAGATCGCCTTTACCTTCCCAGAGCCCAAGGAGGTCGAGGCCTGATCCAATTTGAAATAGCTTACAAAACAACCACAATTGGACTGGCCAAATATCTCGAAATATCGAATGACTGGATGCTAAAGCTCGTGGAAAATCACGAGAGACGAAAGAAGCTATTGATCTCGTGCATGATACCCAAACTGAACAACCCGAGGGAAGTACGGCAACTATTATTGCAAAGAAGGTGAAAATGATGGCAATGAAAAAAGCGCACGAGCAATTGGCTGATAGGTGGGAGGAGAAACCTCTGCATGGCAAATATGTGACCCGCAGCAAACAAGCTGATGTTGACCAGAAGCAAACCCATCAGTGGCTACGGAGCTCAGGGCTAAAAGCAGAGAGCGAAGGTTTCATCCTGGCTGCTCAAGATCAAAGCCTATTAACCCGGAACTACCAGGCCAATGTGATGAAAAATGGAGCGGACCCAAAATGCCGATTCTGCAACGACATGATTGAAACAGTGGACCACCTAATCTCTGGATGTAAAGTCTTAGCACCAGTGGAGTATAAATTAAGACATGACAGAGTTGGCCAATATCTCCACTGGCTAATAAGTCGGCATTACAATATCAAAACTGCCGACAAGTGGTATAATCACCACCCTGAGGCTGTAACTGAAGGAGAAAATGTAACCATTCTGTGGGACTTTCCAGTACATACAGACCGAACCATCAAGGCCAATAAACCAGATATTGTTGTGAAAGACCAAAACAATAAAGTTTGCTTATTGATCGACATGAGCATCCCCTGTGATCATAATATCTCAGCGAAAGAGCTTGACAAGCTCAGAAAATATAAAGACCTACTCATTGAAATTGAGAAAATGTGGCATCTCAAGGCGGTTACAATACCAGTGATCGTAGGAGCACTAGGAATGATCAAGAAGGGAACCGAAAATTATATGA
This sequence comes from Octopus sinensis, assembly GCF_006345805.1. Taxonomy (NCBI): domain Eukaryota; kingdom Metazoa; phylum Mollusca; class Cephalopoda; order Octopoda; family Octopodidae; genus Octopus; species Octopus sinensis. Next base: position 12,952,804 of record NC_043004.1, read on the forward strand.
GAATGATCCCTGGCTTACCATCCCTGCAAGAAGTGCAAAAGATTGTCTTAACTGGTACATCACACGTATTGAGAAGAGCATTGTCGATGTGAGAACTGTTGCTGCTCATGTATTTTAATTTAACTTAAAAAAAAAAATAAAAAAAAAAAATGAACGAACTTTTGAGTTTGGTTTAATGGCCTACCAATGTATACTATGAGTTTCTTTGCCCTAGGAGTCGGGAAGACACTCGGCAAGAAATGGAAGCAAATTTGAAAGAAGAAAAAAAAAAGTAATAATAATAATAATAATAATACTAATACTAATAATAATAACAACAACATCGAAAAATATCTTAGGAATGGGAACCCAGGTTCGAAATTTCCCCAAGACGTCTGATGAAGGCTGGAGGTTATATCAGCCGAAACGTTGTGTTAACAACAAACAAGATGTGGACAAATATCCGTCAAACGTAAATAATGTACATAATTCCTCATTTCTTAAATATAGAACTATATTTACGACCACATCGAACTAATTCGACTACCAATATAACAACCATTACCGCAACAGCAAAAATAAAGTGATAACGACTACAGTAACCATAACATTAGCTACCATACATATAGCCTAGTGGTTATGATGTTGTGCTCATAATCTTGAGTAGCAATCTTCATCTTACATCGCTCTGTGATCTGTTCGACACCTGATATGGGGTACATTTGCACCTGTTCAGTCAATATAGATTTCATGGAGGGAGTGGGCTTATTCATAGCACATACATTTGAGGAGAAACTGGTAAGGAAAATGAGTCATAAAAACGTCCGATGTCAAATAAATCAGCGTCGAATCAGTGACACTATTTAGGCGGCGCCAAAATGGCTGTGCCAAACGGTCTGATAAACATAATGGGTGTCTCTACATGGTATACTGAAGTAGCAGATAAATCTACCTCCAGCTCACACAAAATATCGCTGTGGAACATGTACTTCTAGACACTCAGCACCTAGGGAAAAAACGGTGTGGTCACATTTGGAATGCTTTTCACGAGGTTATTATGACTAGAATGTCTTTGATCATACGTCTTCTCATTCTGATTTGTTCTAGATCTCAACAACAAGGCAGCGAAGAACATCAAACACGTGGTCATATTCTCTACAAAATATAGCAGTCAGCTTCCTCTTACAAAGCTTGAGTTGACGCAAGTTTATAGAAATACGGCACGCTAAAAAAATGGAACACGAGGATCTCAATGTTCAGATGTGAACTTCCGTAATCTACCAGCTATTGGTGCAACAACAATACCTGTACAGGATCTAGTTTGATAACAGTTTACGGGGAAACAAACAAGAAAAATAAACACACTAGCTTAAAATGTTACGTAATGAGAGCGTGCAGAAGACCACATGATTACTAAGCTATCTTCGCCTCTAAATACTCAATCATCAATGCGTCCACAATCCTACTTTAATAATACATCAGTGGATTGAAGTTTAGCGGTCCAGCCGACTGCATACCTGACATAAGTCTGTTCGATTAGGTTTCACTTGACCACCTCAGATTATCATGAGTTAAAAATTACTAACAGAACAACTTCTGGGACTAACGCTGCAATTTTTAAAGTGAAGGCAAATTATTCTGGTCAAATTTCGAAACATTTCAAGACTCCAGAGGAAAAGTTGTTGTTTCTAGCAGTGAAATTGCTTTCAGTTAAGCATTTCTTTATCGTTATTTGCTTAGATTTTCTAGATCTACTATCCTTGAGATTAATTTTGGAAGTACTAATAAAACATTAATACGAGGTATCTACTGTTTGGCAAGACTGCAAGTCGGTAGAATCGCTACTCCGCCGGACGAAATGCTTAGCGGCATTTCATCCGTCTTTCTTTTTTACGTTCAATTTCCACAGAGATCGATGCCACCTTTTATCCTTTTGGAGTCGGTAAAATAAGTACCAGTTGAGTACTGGGGTCAATTTAATCGACTTCGCCCTTACCCCAACAAACAACTGGCTTTGTGCTCCAAAACTTGAAATCAATATAATGTGTTAAATAGAGGACTACATATTTTACATTTTAAATAACAATGACTACCACAGCGATTCTCTTGCGCACGGAAAAGTCGTCATATCCGATGGAAGAAATTTCAAGAATTCTGGAGCAAATAAATATGGAGACTTCTTTAGGGATCGTGGAAGGAATTATGCTTTTATGTGGACAAAAATTCATTGTCATTATTCACATAGCTTTTATTAAATTTCTTTTCTGTAATGTTGATTCTAAGACCTTTAATATTTAATTAAAACAATGACGTTTTTAATGTTACGATAAATTGTTTTGTATACAAGACTACTTTGTTTTGTCATTTACAAGTGGGAGATGGGAAAGTGTTTGGGGAATTGGTAAAGATGGGAACAGAGAAATGCTTAAGAGACATTGCTCTAAATATTTCATTAACCTCAACAACCGCACCAGCAATGACAACACTAGTATAGTAAGTATGTCATACAGTGCCAACACTTATAGCAGCTCAAACATAGAGTAGCGTGACAGCAGCAACAACGCTGACTAACATGACTGCGGTTTGAGGGAGACATGAGAGAACAGGATGAAATATCATGTTGTAATATGCTCCGGTGGAGACACATGGCCTGGTGGTTACAGCAGAAGACTCGCGGTCGAGGGATCGCGGGTTCGAATCTCAGACCGGGCGTTGTGTGTGTTTATGACCGAAACACCTAAGCTTCATGCGGTCCCAAGCAGCAGGCAATGGCGAACTTCTGCTGACTTTTTCGCCACAACTTTCTCTCACTCTTTCCTCTTGCATCTAGCAGCTCACCTGTGACAGACCGACGTCCCGTTCCGGTGGGGAATCTTTACGCCAATGAAACCGGGAAACCGGCCTTTATAAGCCAGGCATGACTCGAGAAGGAACAAACAAACAAACAGACAACATACTCCGGCTTCTTGCTTTCTGAGTCAAATCCCCACCTCCGCCTCTGAGTTCAGCTTCTCTTTTCATTCTTCTGGTGGTGATGGTGAGGAGGTGATAGATAAAGTACCACTGAAGAACGATGGACTGGCTGAAATGTGAGAGCCTCCGCCGGGAAATCTCCTGCAGTATTTCATGCGGCTCTTCGCGTCCTGAGTTGAAACATAACTAAGTTACTTAGGTGATAGACTTTATATGTCATCCGGTTTAACAGATAGTATCTCCTTGGATACTATTAGCTGTTGTAAGTATCCAAGAAGGGTCACCGATTTGAGGATGTCTGCCTATCTCCCTCCCACTTCTCTCTGCGCTCTTAATAAAAGATAGCAACAGTAGACATAGGCGTGGCTGTCTGGTAAGAAGTTTGTTTCAGAACCACATGGTTGCAGGTTCAGTCCCACTCCATTGCACCGTGGGCAAGTGTCTTCTACTATTGCCTCGGCCCAACCAAATCCTTTATATGTGTATGTGCGTGTGTGTATGCATGTGTCTGTATATCTTTGAGTCTCAGTCCCTTCCATCGCTTAACAACCGGTGTTGGTGTGTTTACGTCTATGTAACTTAGTGGTTCGGCAAAAAGACACAGATAGAATAAGTGCGAGAATTTAAAAAATAAAAGAAGAGGGAAAGATTCGTTCGACTCAAATTTTTTTCAAGGCGGTGCCCCAGCTTGGCCGCAGTCTAATAACTGAAACAAATAAAGGAAAAATTTAAAAGCAATGAGAACAACGATGACGATGACACCAGTCAAGTATGTAATACAGCAAATAAACAGCAAGATGTCCTCATGCGTGGAGGTATTTGTTTGAAAAAGCAACGAAAATCTCCTTCAGGTTACATTTATTGTTTTTAACTTAGTGGGTCAGGAGGAAGAGATAGAGTCCATGGCGAGAATAGACAGGAGGAAGTCGATACCTGTGAGAAAGACGTGAGCAGGGAGAAGATTGCAGAGAACCATGTGTTGGAGAGTAACTACTGAGCAGAGAGGAGTGCGTAGGGTAGAAGGTTGTCCACTATAAGAGATGGAGATATAAACTGGCTTTTAATTCTGCAAAACACATTGAGTAATCCTGTCTACAATGGAGACAAAGTCTGAACTTTTCCGGGAAGGGATTAGTCGATTACATCGCCCTCAGTGTTTCACTGGTACTTAATTTATCGACCCTGAAAGGATGAAAGGCAAAGTCGACCTCGGTGGAATTAGAATTCAGAACATAGCGGCAGAAGAAATACCGCTTAGTATTTAGCCCGGCGTGCTAACGATTCTGCCAGCTCGCCGCCTTAAAGAAACATTGAATAATGGTAGACCCTGATAATTATAGATACAGGATGTTTACGGTGTTAATGTTTTGATTGTAGGGCTTCTAGAGCTGATCTAGAACGACAACACTGCTTTATATTTCATCTTTTACTCATTTCATTCATTTAACAGCGATCATGCTACAACGACTCGATTCAGTGCACAACAGTTAGTTATTTTATGAACCCTAAAAAGATGAGAGACGAAGTAGAACTCAACAGAATTTGAACTCAGAACGCAAAGATGGCCGAAATGCTGCTAAGCATGATACCCTCTGCGCTAACGATTCAGCCAGTTTGTCGCTTTATACACAATTTTAATAATCTTTTCTACTGTAGGCACAAAGGCTGTAATTTGAGGGGAGGGGGGAGCAGTCGATTAGATTGACCTCAATACACAGCTGATACTTATTTTATCGAACCCGAAAGGATGAAAGGCAAAGTCGACCTCGACAGGATATGAACTGAGAACGTAGCCACAGGCGAAATACCGCTAAGCATTTCGTTCAGCGTGTTAACGATTCTGCCGGCTCGCCGCCTTGAGGTCGGGATAATTCGATTACACCAACTGGTACTTATTTTATCGACCCTCGGAAGGTTGAAAGGCAAAGTGGACGTCGGTGGAATTTGAACTCAGAACGTAAAGGCGGACGGAATGCTGCTAAGCATTTCGTCCGGCACGCTAACGATTCTGCCAGATTGTCTCTTTATACACACTTTTAATAATACGATGCGAATTACATCGTGTCCCCTCACCCAAAAGATGGTAGAGTTATAGCTGG
>NC_043004.1:12960354-12977854 GCF_006345805.1 Octopus sinensis
TACTTAAATATGTTTCGACCAAAGATTGGTCCAGGCCATGTCTAACTTAATAGCACCACCTGATAGGATTATCTAAATCCTTTTGAAGTCAAGTTTTGTTTATGGTCCATTCCAGTAGTGAGTTCTTGTTGAGTGAGTTGTATCCAGGTATGGGTGCTTATCTGGTATTCCTTGAAGAAATATGTGCAGACTCCGTTTAAAGGTGATGGGATCCTTTTCATCTTTAATCAGTTTTGGGACAATGTTGGACAGGGCAGGGCCTTTTGAGGAAAAGAGATTGTGACGCAGTGTACCTATATGTTGTGATCTTGTGATATAATCAAATCAATGAACAAATAATTCCAAAACCGAATAAAGATGGAAAATAGAAACGAGAAAAAAACGTGAGGACGTGTCCAAAACTTATGTTAGTTTGACGCTGGGTGAAAGGAGAGCGATTTTAACGTTTCGAGCATGTCTCTTCGTCGGAAACGCGAAAGGGAAAAGTCTAAAGAAGAATAAAAATTGCCAGCGGCGCACATGTGGTTACATTTCTGAAGTACACACACAGATAGACACACACACACACACACACACACATATGTATATAAATGAGTGCGTGTGTTTCTTTTCGTTTGTGTAGCTCTTCCCCCACCGTTTGACAACCCTTGTTGGTGTGTCTTTGACCCCCTATACTTAGGAGTTCGGCTAAAGCGACCGTTAGTTTAAATACCAGGTTCTAAACATTAATTATTGGTGTTGATCGGTTCGACTAAAATTCCTTCAGGCGGTAGCCCAGCATGGCCATAAATCTGATGACTGAAACAAGAAAATGATAAAGGTATAAAAACAGATACTTCATGAAACTTCGCATGTGTAAAACCAAAAACAGGCTCTGGTTCCCAGGTTGGGAGTTATAATAATACAAAGTTATACCTGAAAAGTAACTTTTCAGCTGGTGGTTGTCTTCGATGCCGTCAATATATTAGCATAGACGTCTCACTTTACGTTCTGAGTTCAAATTCCACCGAGGTCGACTTTGTCTTTCATCCTTTCGAGGTCGATAAATTAAGTACCTGTTGCGTACTGGGGGTGATCTAATCGACTGGCACTCCCAATTTCCCCAAAATTTCGGGTCTTGTACCTCCAGTGGAAAAGAATATATTAGCTTTGAGCGTTGCAGTAAGTTACGAGGGGATACTGAAAACTTCCTGGCTTTGGGTAAACAGAATACAGGAGGGGCAATTAATTACGATTTTATTCAACATATTCTCCTCTCAGATTCGCACACTTATCAAGTACAAGGTTTCTAGTACAAGGTGTCTAACACCAATAAACATAGTCAAGTGTATATAGTTCAATTTTAGCAGTTCTTGGAGTTAACTTTTCTACGATATACCAAAAATTTCAACAATTTGTTTATAGAGCTCCATAGTATCAAAGGGTTGCGGGGAGCCCCATAGAGTAAAATAAAAATCAAAGGAATCCACAGGTAAAAAATTGGTTGAGAAACACTGTTCTACATAGTCGTTCGGTCTACCACACAAACAGTAAAGAGACGTCCTTCGTAAAATAGAGATTTGATCACAGGTCAACTTGAGCTGGATATATCTAGAACTGTTAAGACGAGAGCAACCATATTTTAGCGCAGTTCTTCGAATTCTGAAGACGGATGGTTGTTTTCTAAGAATTCATATGATATGAGTATGCTTTGCACAGTATGAGGCACAATTATTCACTTGTATTCAACAGAGTCAATGAACAAAAACGAAACGAAAATACAGAAATAAATAAACAACATTTCGGTGTACATTTACTACTAACAAAATGTTACGGAATCGCCTCAGTTAGCAAAACCGGAAAAAAAATAATCCAGAAAGATAAGCATTATTATAACTGCTTATAAAAAAAGCTGGTTTAATATTTCTTGTTTAATATTGCACACACTCTACTGATACATCTGAATTCAAATAGAATTTATATTCTCTGCAACAATTTTCTGTTTATCTAAATTGCTAACTTCATGCCAATAACATATTCCCACTAAAAACACCCTCTTCTCAGTTTTCCAAAATGTAAATTTTCTCTCTTCACACACGTATGAATAATTTCGCGTGATTGCGCGAATGATGTCAGCTTTCTTGTATGTTTTCTGTCACATGGCGCTGTTTAGACTCTAGAGCATCTTGAAGAGCAGTGTTGTTCTGTTGTATATCTTCGACAGGACACTGATATTCAATCGATCAATCAATCCTTTTCTTGGTCATTCACGCTAATTCAGCCTTTTTGTATTATAAGATTTCTCACCATTACTTGCCCATTGACCAACACATCATTTCAGAGATGGACACCATTCCATTGATCGGCCATACATCTTCTTGTCCCATACGGGATGAAATGTAGTCAGCACCAAGACCTGCTTCAGAATTGTAGGACACCGCACAGTTCTACGGTCATGTCACTCACCCGAGTGAGTTGCCCATAAATTAGAAGCAAATGTGAGAGTCAGTCTGGTCAGCTGAAGCAGGCATTCAGTTTGACAGCCTACCGTTTGAGATCCTAGAGGAACGTAATAGGGCTTGCGAACTCGCATTTTCATCAGTTACTAAAAGAATATCACCAAGATAACAGCATATAACAAAAGGCTGGTAGCTGGCACATAAAACAGACCCACAAACAGTTAATGGACGACAACCATCAATAGAATATCGAATACTGTGCCAGACCAGCGACAATAACTACTCCAAAATACTTAGCAGATGATTGAACATATGTACTTTAGTTAGTTTAGAAGATACAACAGTTCATATATATATATACCTGAAGAATAACTGGCGGTTATATATTGGATGTCGTTTAATATGTTAAGCTATTTATTAAGTTATATTCTAACAGATCTCTTCTCCAAACGGTGGGAGTTAAAAGTGGCATATTGGTAAGAGTATACTTGACTTCACCGCAATTACATCTACATACATCCAAAGCTTAATCATACATTGATGTACTTATATACATACACACCAAAACACAGACACACAGACACAGTAACACACACACACACACACATACACACGCTCACAGATATATATATATATATATATATATATATATATATATATATATATATGTATGTATGTATGTATATATGTATGTATGTATCTTCCTAGTGTATGATTATATCAATTTCATGTTATAAATATTACAAGGACAACAAACGAAAGCTTAGACGTATCTGTTATGATATTGCAATTATTCGCTTATTGCTCAGTCTGTATTTCGCTGTATTACATCTTATTTTCCATTTAACTACCTATTATTTCGTTCAAAATTTTACCACAAATATTGATAGTTCGATATATAATACACACACTCTATATACAACTACTACACACAGACATATATATATATATATATATATATATATATATATAATATATATATATATATATATGAAAGGAAGAACTATATGGTCGGTGAACTTGCAGCGTTGTTCTAATATGCATAATTTGGGTATAACCAAATAGCTAGTATTATAAATTCACGTTTCTTATTTTTTGCTTTCCTACTTACAATATTTACATTATTTACACTTAAATAAGTGACACACATACACAGACGCACACACACACACACACACACATACACACAAACACATACAAACTCGCTCACTCAAACAGACACACTCACTCACACACGTACAGACGTACATGTACACATACAGAAGAAACGGCACGTAGACTTTTAAGTGCACTGTCGTCTGCTAGAATTCCTGAACGCGCAGTAACCATACATTTCTACCAGTAAACAGAAAGATACACACACAGACACGTCCATTGATTTTCATCCACACCCATATACATAAAAACACTAATGTACTATAAAAAAAAAAAACTAAAGTACAGAGACAGATGCCATTTGCCGAGGTGTCCATCACTCGAAATGAGATTTGAATTATGTTCAGTGCTGGATAGCAAAAAAACTAAAATAAAGAAAAACAACCGTTTCTGTCTGTTGAATAAGAAATCATTATGAAATATATAAACAAACAAGATAACATTGTTAGCTTTCGTAAACTTGCATTCCTTGGTATTTCTCCAATTTCTTACTTCTGAGAGAAACCTTGTCACTTTTCCAGGTGGATAGCTGGTCAGTTTAGACATAGCTTTGCGAGATCACTTCTCCAAAGAGGTAAATGTATCAACAATCTTAGAAACAAAACTAAAGATTGCCATAAGAAACATTTGCTACACACCATACTAATCATATCTGTCAGGCATGTGGAAGGGAGTGTAATTCGGCGGGAAGACTTAAACAACATGTAAAGTTACATGAAGCCCAGTTACCACTACAGCCGGCTATTGCCGGTAAAGGTTTTCGCTTCCAATTCAGTACAAGACATTGTAGATCTTTGGCTGTCACGTTCGATCACAGCACCGTTAACAGTTAAGCCTCGTGCAATGGCTATACTCGATAACGAGGGGGCAGCCATCATCATTATGTATGTATGTATTAACTGAGTATGACTCTTCTCAACACCAGTACTGACAGATTACATTCACGTAGGTACCAAACTAGCTAAAGACCAACACCACACAAACTCAAGGGTAATATGGAGCTGAATATTTACAGTTTAAAGCTAGTAGAAAATGGTTAGAGATAATTTGTGTGTTATGTGGTTAGAAATGACTCCTTAATCCAGCAAGAGATTTACAAATTCTTCCACAAAATGACATGAAAATACTTGATTTCGCTGTAAAGACTCCTGGAAATTATCATGGTGACATTTCATGTGCCTTGTCAATCCAGATTTACTTCTGCAGATCTTATTGCAAACAGAACTTGATAATTCATTCGACTGTGTCTCTGAAAAGTCAGTTGGGGGCCTTAAATAGTGCAACCACTCATGACTAACTAACTCAGACTGGAAGATGCACATACAGCTGTAGATATCAGTTGAGGAGAGAAGAATTATTGGCAAGAAGTAAGGTGAAAGTTCCTGCTTACTATTTTCAAACAAGGCATCTCCTTCCCGGATTTTTCTCCTTTATTTTGGTTTGTCCATTGCATCACCTTCCCAGATTGCATGAATAATTTTGAAGTTGTTTTGAGGGTTATTAAATACTTGAAACGCAATTTTGGTTTATTGAGGCCACTTTGGTCCTTTTATCTCACCATATTACAGTTGTTTGGACATGCGTTGATTAGATTCTCTTATCAGACAGTCAGTCCAGCGAAATCTGTGTCAACGAATTTCAGTTTCAACGCCAATCCACACCAGCACACTCAAGTACTTCAGAATCCGGTACTTTGCGCACCCATTTTATTTTCAGTATAGAGCCCAAACATCGCTGAGCAAATCGCGCTAGTAATTTGAGATGCGTCCTATATACTATGCAACCTTTGTTTATCTGCTATTAGTCCAAACTCGCCCTTCAAAATTCTTCAAGACGCCATTTCTCTATCTAAAGAAAAAACACGATTTAGCACCCTTCCAAGATATACTCTTTTCTCTTTTATTCTTTTACTTGTTTCAGTCATGTGACTGTGACCATGCTGGAGCACCGCCTTTAGTCGAGCAAATCGACCCTAGGACTTATTCCTTGTAAGCCTAGTACTTATTCTATCGGTCTCTTTTGCTGAACAGCTACGTTACGGGGACGTAAATACACCAGCACCAGTTGTCAAGCGATGTTGAGAGGACAACAGAGACACACAGACATATACACACACACATGCATATATATATATATATATATATATATATATATATATATATATATATATATGACGGGCTTCTTTCAGTTTCCGGCTACCAAATCCACTCACAAGGCTTTGGTCGGTCCGAAGCAATAATAGAAGACACGTGCCCAAGGTTCCACGCAGTGGGACTGAACCTGGAACCATGTGGTTCGTAAGCAAGGTACTCACCGCACACCCACTCCTACGCCTATATGTAGAGTTTCCTACAACATTGAGTTTTGTGTTCCAAAGAAAGATCTCATATTCATAATATTAGTTAGAAGCTGGTTAAAACCTAACAGTAGATTTATCTAAGCCTACTGTTTGCCCAAAAGCTATACAGGATTTATCAAGTTCAAGCATTTGGTGCTGCATGACTCTGATTGAATGCGTTATCAAGTTACAGCCATCTGTGTACAACAAATCTCTTATTAGGAAGATAAGCGTATTTGTTTTTGCTGGGAAGCTACCCAAATTAAATAATTTGCCGGTGCTTCTATAATGAGTACATACACCTTCTTAGAAATCTTTGAATGCATTTAGAAGCACAACCGAAAAGAAAGTCAATGGATATTCCGATCCAAGTCTCAAAATAGAAAATTAAAACGAAAAATATAACGATTCGCACAAGCAGAACATAATTACCCGTTTGGACTGTGAATGTTTCATATAAATGTCAATGAAATATTTGGATCGGAAGTAATGCCAAAATAAACTTTTGTTATTTAGGTATAACTCCTTGTCATCAGTGATGCAATAGATGTAAGGCAAGAAAAATATTATGTCCACAAATATGTTACTTCAGGTATTATATCTTGCATGTTACACTCTAGACCCCATTCTGCTCGCTCACCCATACGGTGACGGATCGGACGAGACCGCCGTATGGCACATTCAGTATCCTTTAGCTTTTACCTTGCTTCAGTCATTGCTTTGCGGCCATGCTGATGCATCACATTGAAGGGTTTAGCCGAACGAATTACTCCCAGTAATTATTAAGCCTTGTGGTACTTATTCCTTATTCTATCGATATCTATTGCCAAACTATTAAGTTACATTGACGTAAACGAACCAACTCCGGTTGTCCAGTGATAGGAAGGGGCAACACAAAGACACACACATACACACACGTACACACGCATATACACACATACACGTACATATATAGATATAGATATTTACGATGATCTCTTGCTCCGTTTCTGACCACGAAACTCATTTACAAAGCGTTGTTCACTCGTGGGCTGTAGTACAAGAAACTTGTCCAAGGTGCCTCGCAGTGGGAACGAACCTGATTCCATAGGTTGGCAAAGCATACTTCTAAACTACAAGCCTGTATCTGTTTGTATGTAAACTCTGTTGTGTCTGTTCGTACGTAACAACCCAAGTTGAGGCCGGTAAAGTTGATTCAATAACGGCGCAGTAGTTGCTGCCCCACTGAACTGACACGGTCCCTCGATTTATTAACATCAGCCATCATGTTTATCTTGCAGTTGTAAAAATAAATGAAGAAAATTGTTAAATTCATCCGGAATACAATACGTCAGAAGAGGCGCGTGGCTTGGTGGTTTGGGTGTTGGATCATAAGAATGTGGTTTCGATTCCTGGACTAGGTTATGTGTTGTGTTCTTGAGCAAAACACTTCATTTCACGTTGCTCAAGTCCCGTCCAAGTGGGGGAACTTATACGCCATGGATACCGGAAAACCAGCCCTTATGAATCTACATTACACGAGAAGGGACTCTATGAGTCTACTGGATGCGAAAAATAACTTTAGTTTCTTACTACAAAACGCCGGAAAATATGTAGTGGTTCCACTCTGCTGGAATTAAACAATTTCAATCAAAGACACACACACTCACACAAACACACACACAGACACACACACACACATACACACACTCACTCTCTCTCACACACACACAAGTTTATCGTAGTCTACCCAAAATTTATTGTAGAATTTTCTTCGCTACTTCGGTTCAAAACGTTATATATATTCTCTTAACCGACTTCAGCTGAACATTATTAATTTCCGAAACGACAGTTTCAAGACATTTCCGATAATGAAGAGAAATATACCTCAATAATCATAAACTTATCTGATTTTACTACAAAATCATATTGCAGACATAGAAATATGTTCTGACTACCTTTAACGATTAATCGTTAGAATTATATTGTTATGGAAAAATAATTTGCCGAATCGGTGAGCACTCTGAGACTTCTCATCGAACTCATTTGAAAGAGTGTACGGCAAACGTATCCCATACGGTGAAGAATTTTAATTAAAATTTCCTTAATTTCCGCTTTTGATTTCGCTTTGGTAGATTCAAATGGTACATTATTTGTTACACTTATTCTAACTTGGATCCCATGTGACGGCATGGCAACTGGTTTTATCCTTCCAGTGTATTCAATTTTAATCTACAACTGTGTAAAGCCATAGAATTCGAATAGATGAATGTAAAGTTGAATTATTTCCCCGGTAATTTCTCCTGGATGTACTCCATCAACCGTTATTGAAATCATTAGGATTAAATGAGTGGATTTCTTTTCTGTCTTCTAAGTGATTATTTATCTTTCTTTCTCTCGGTAAAGCTTTTCTGAATACATATGCTCCTATCTGTCCGTGGTTTGGGATTAGGATCTGACATATTAATGTTAATTTGTCTACTTTGCTTCCCGAGAGGAAACTGAAGACAAATATTATCTTATGTCCAGTATGAGGCGGCAGATAAGAATACAAACTTACGATTCAAGATAAGAATACTAAATTACGAAGACGAATGATAGAGACTCTACGAATGATAGATAAGAAAGACAAGAATAAATTTAAGATTACAAAAAGAGAAAAATGATCCAAGATAGAAAAAAAATGGCTGTTACCACAACTGTCGTAAAAGATTATACTGGAATCGCTTGATTGATGAAGATTTCTAGCTCGATGTTTCAAATTGCTTAGAAGAGCAAACTAAAGAAAGATCATCAGCCCGTTAATATTGAACTTACCCAGACATCGACAATATATTTTCGCTGTGTGTTTTTACTGTTACTGTTCTGTCTGCCTTGCATATGAATAGTTATCTGGAATTGAAATACTGCAAAGATTAAGATTAATAACGAGACTATTATCTCTCCAGCAAAATTGATTTTGACTTCCATACGTATCAAAGTAAGGCAGTGAGTTGTCAGAATCGTTAGCACGTCGGATAGAATGTACGGCAGTATTTCATCTGGATCTTTACGTTTTGAGTTCACATCCCGCCTAGGTCAACTTTGTCTTTCATTCCTTTGGGATCGATAAATTATGTACCATTCAAGAACTGGGGTTAATGTAATCGACTTGCTGTCGTCCTTCAAAACTGTTTTCCTTGGACCCTGCAACGGAAAAGCGTTCCATTAAAGGGGAATGTTGTGATCTTGGTTATTTGTACTTAATGGAAACAGGATTGCCGGTGTTATGAGTCCTAGGGCTGAAGGAAGTAGGTTTTTATACAGACAAGTGGTTTTGCATAAATCTTACAAGACAACATGTTTTTCAAAATGTAATTTTTTTCACATTAAGTTGATTTTAGAATTATATTTAAAAATAATATCAATGCATATGAAATATTTAAAGAATATGGAATTTGAAAATCCTATGATTGCTGAATACAAGTTGACACAAAACGCTTCGGGTGTCGCCAAGATGTAGGCATGGCTGTGAGATTAAGAAGCTTACTTTTCAACCACGTGGTTTCAGACGGAAAGCCACTGCGCTGCAGTTTGGGCAGGTTTTTCTGCTCTATCACTAGACCGACCAATTACATTCGAGTGAATGTGGTCGACAGATATTATGTATATGTATGAGTCTTTGTGTTTTAGGGTTGTCCCCAACCATTGCTTGACAAGCGGTCTTGGGTTGTTTATTTTCCATGTTTTACTTGTTTGAGTCATAGAACTGCGTTGTGCCCATGCAGGGGCAGCGCTTCGAAGGGTTTAACTGAACATATCGACTCCGATGACGTACCTTAAGTCTGGAAGGTATCGTATCCGTCTCTTTCGTGCGAAAGAGACGGATACGATACCTTCCAGACTTAAAGTACGTCATCGGAGTCGATATGTTCAGTTAAACCCTTCGAAGGTATCGTATCCGTCTCTTTCCCACGAAAGAGACGGATACGATACCTTCCAGACTTAAAGTACGTCATCGGAGTCGATATGTTCAGTTAAACCCTTCGAAGCGCTGCCCCTGCATGGGCACAACGCAGTTCTATGACTCAAACAAGTAAAACATGGAAAATAAACGGAGTTTTGTTCTCTCAACTGAAGCAATTAACCGAACTTATGGAATACAGAATTTAAAAATCAAAATCAAAAGAAATTTCCAACTTTATTTATATATTGGCTTCATATTTTGGCAGAAGACCAGCCGTTTTGTCGAGGGGCTAAGTCGATTAAAATCGACCCTAGTGCTCAACTGGTACTTATTGTATCGACAACGAAAGGTAATATCGACTTCGGCGGAATTTGAACACTGTACGTAAAGACGGACTAAATGCCATTAAGCATCCCGTCCGGTGTGCTAACTATTCTACCAGCTCGTCGCCTTAATGTATTTTTATATTAACTACGATATTCTAAATCTGTTCCGAATATCCAAAGTCTGTCCCATACATGTTGATGTCTTCTTCTAATCAGGACTCACGTCATTAGCCACAAAAAATAATCTCTAATCGAGCCTACTCTAAGCTACTGAGAATGCGTGTGGCAACTTGAAGATCCACCCACCACACGCGACAGACTGGCGGTTGCACGGGCGCGAAAGCTACGTTGTTATCCTCATTCCGTAAACGAAGGCTTTTAACGGGTGGAGAGCTGAACAATCCAGGGTTCCAGAGGATTCGCAATCTAGACTAGGGTCTGAAAGTTTACCACACCATAGTGGGTTACACCATGGTTCTTCTGCTTTGTGGCAGAAGTAGGAAGAAAGAGCGAGAGAAAGTTGTGGTGAAAGAGTACAGCGGGGTTCACCCGCCACCGTCGGAGTTTCGTGGAGCTTAGGTGTTTTTGCTGAATAAACACTCACACTGCCCGGTCTGGGAATCGAAACCGCGTTCTTACGACCGTGAGTCTGCTGTCCTAACCACTGGGCCATTGCGCCTCCACACATGTTGATGTTTGACGATAAGGAATTCTCAACGTTTGAGGTGACTAGCAGTGTACGGAATAAAGCAGAAGCAAATCATTTATTTACTTTATGTAGTGAATATGGTTCACTATCCTAGTTGGCTAATAAACGCAATAGTCAACAGTAAGTCAGTTGATTAACCCGTAATTTACGGTCGTAAACATAACCTTATCTAAAAACAGAACAAAATTAAAGTAAATTGCGCTAGAAACCGGTAGTGACGTGATTAACATTCGGTAATATCTTTTCTACTCTAGGAACAAGACACACAATTTTGGAGAGGGGGCCAGTCGAGTAGGTTGACTCCTCAGA
Organism: Octopus sinensis; assembly: GCF_006345805.1. Lineage (NCBI taxonomy): Eukaryota > Metazoa > Mollusca > Cephalopoda > Octopoda > Octopodidae > Octopus > Octopus sinensis. The sequence continues at coordinate 12,971,555 of NC_043004.1, forward strand.
ACGCAACTGGTACTGATTTTATCGACCCTGAAAGGATGAAAGGTAAAGTCGACTTCGGCGGAATTTGAACTCAGAACGTAAAGACGGACGAAATACCTATTTCTTTACTGCCCACAAGGGGCTACACACAGAGAGGACAAACAAGGACAAACAAACGGATTAAGTCGATTATATCGACTCCAGTGCGTAACTGGTACTTATTGAATCGACCCCGAAAGGATGAAAGGCAAAGTCGACCTCGGCGGAATTTGAACGCAGAACGTAACGGTAAACGAAATACTTATTTCTATTTCTTTACTACCCACAACAGGCTAAACACAGAGAGGACAAACAAGGACAGACAAACGGATTAAGTCGATTACATCGACCCCGAAAGGTAGAAAGGCAAAGTCGACCTCGGCAGAATTTGAACTTAGAACGTAGCAGCAGACAAAATACCGCTAAGCATTTCGCCCGATGTGCTAACGTTTCTGCCTTTAGTTCGCAGACATATTCTTTTCTATTCTAGGCACAAGGCCCGACATTTTGGGAGAAGCGGGGCTACAATTATATCGACCCCAGTACGCAACTGGTACTTAATTTATCGACCCCGAAAGGATGGAAGGCAAAGTCGACCCCGACGGAATTTGAACTCAAAACGTAAAAACAAACGAAATAACACTAAGCATTTCGCCAGGCTTGCTAACATTTCTTCAAGCTCGCCGCCTTAACATTCCAAAATATCTTGTAAACAATATGTAGTTACGTAGCCAATGTATAGTGCTTACATCACCACTTCCCGTCGGTTTTTTCAGTACAGCTCGTTAATCATGCAGGATTATTGCCTTGCTTAAATCTAACCGTTTTGGTTATCATGCGTCCAAATGCAAGCCACCGAGTTACCTTCTCAGTGGTTTTTGTTAGTGGATAATGTATACTGGTACGGTGTACCGTAGCTGCCATTTTTGAGATACTTATATTTGCCTGTGAACGTGGAATAAAGAGTTTTTTTTTAAAACATGTTTCAGTCATTTGACTGCGGTCTTGCACCGCTTTCAGTCGAAAAATATCGATCCGAGGACTTATTCTTTGTAAACCTAGTACTTATTCTATCGGTGTATTTGGTTAACCGATAAGTTAGGTGGTGGTAAATACACGACAGTGGTTGTCAAGCGATGGAGGGGAGACAAACACAGACACAAACACACACACACGCACACATTCACACACATATATATGACGGGCTTCTTTCAGTTTCCGTCTACCAAATCCACTCGCAAGACTTTGGTGTCGGCCCGAGGTTATATTTGAAGATACTTGCCCAAGGTGCCACGCAGGGGAACTGAACCCGGAAACATGATGTTGGGAAGCACGCTTCTTACCACACAACCACTCTTGCGCCTATGTTCTCATTTAAAAAAAAAAAAGAATTTCGGTTGTCACTATCCTCGCAATTTACTTTCACTTTTTTAGGGCAATTTACATGCACTTCTTTACGGCTGTAAATTGCATGTTTACCGCTCAGTTATGACTTTTATCCTTTTATGCTTTTAGCAATTTTTTTTTATTTGTTCCAGTCATTTGACTTCGGCCATGCTGGGGCATACCCTTGAATAATTATATTTAGTTAAATGAATTGATCCAAATACTGCTTTTAAGCCCTGGTACTTGTTGTATTGATATATTTAGCCGAACCGCTAAGTTACGGCAGCCGTAAGCACATCAACACCGATTGTCAAGCGCTGGTGGGGAACGAAACCAGACACAAATACAGGCACACGCACAAACACGTATACACACACGCACGTGCACACGCACATACACACACATTCACACGCACACACACACACACACACACACGCACGCACACACACACACACAAACACACACACACACAACACACACACACACACACACACATCCATAAATATATATATATATACGATGGGGTTCTTTCGGTTTCGGTCTACGCAATCCACTCACCAGTCTTTGGTTGGCCCGAGGCTACAGTTTAGAACAGTTGCCCAAGTCGTCACGTAGTGGGACTGAATCCCGAACAATGTGGTAGGGAAGCAAGCTTCTAGTCGATACAATCCTTCTATCTCTAAAAACAGCACTGTGAAGCTGAAGAGAATTTAATTGTTATTTCTAGCAAGACACGTGTTTACGTAATAGCTTCGTCGATGTATCAGTGAATATGGATGGGAACGCTACGGTATTTTCACTACTTTAGGAGAGAGAGCATAGCAAATCGTAGTATCGATAAATGAGAACATGTGAGAAGATTGCACGACAGAGAGCTGCTTGTTGTAACATGTTGAATATGGAAAGCAAAATCAAACTTTACACAAAACCGATAGTTGAATACACAGTGCAAATGCTTCCAATACATAGATAAATACATACTCACACACACACATACACGCATGTATGTATACACGTATGTGTATATATATATATATATATATAAGTAGACAAATGAATTATCTTATTACGGATAATTCGAAAGATAACCGATACCTGAGTAGCAAACTGAAGAGAAAGCTGCATAATGGACTTCTTATTCATTCGGAATTAGGGATTTTGCAGACTTCGAAACATATGTCGAAAATAAAATAAGGGAACTTTGTTAAATCTTCGTTCAGCTCCATTCTTTCCTATACTATATATATATATATTATATATATATATATTATATATATATATATAATATATATATATACACGCACTAGAAAGTCTATAGGCTGATGTATGTTGTTTTTGTAGCCTCTCCATTTTCCTATTTACCGTGACTGTGTAGTAAGTACCTTGCTTACCAACTACATGGTTCCGGTTTCAGTCTCACTCCGTGGCACCTTCGGTAAGTGTCTTCTACTATAGCCTCGGGCCGACCAAAGCCTTGTGAGTGGATTTGGTAGACGGAAACTGAAGAGAGACCGTCGTATATATGCATATATATATATATATATATGTATATGTGTGTATATGTTTGTGTGTCTGTGTTTGTTCCCCCAACTACGCTTGACAACCGATAGTGGTGTGTTTACGTCCCCGTAACTTAGCGGTTCAGCAAAAGCGACCGATAGAATAATTACTTCAAAAGAATAAGTCCCTGGGTTGATTTGCTCGACTAAAGGCGGTGGTCTAGCATGGCCGCAGTCAAATGACTGAAACAAGTAAAAGAGTAAATGTATATATATATATATATATATATACATACATATATACGACGGGCTTCTTTCAGTTTCCGTCTACTAAATCCACTCACACAGCTTTGGTCAGCCCGTGGCTATAGGAGAAGACACTTGCCTAAGGTGCCACGCAGTGGGACTGAACCCCGGAACCATGTTGGTGAGAAGCAAACTTCTTTATTTCATTACATTTGCCATAAAGGCAGTACATAATAGAGTAAAGTAGCTTTGCGGGCTGGACGAGGACATTAATGAAATGAATGATAATGAAAGAAAGATGATAAGGATGGGAGAAGACAAAAAGCGCCCGCCGACTTCTGCTTCTCTAAAACATTGTTCTTTAAAATCAAACACAAAACGAGGTATTAAACCTCTTACAACTTTTACAACTTTTTAATTCTTGGACTTAACAGTCCATTACAAACAACAACATATGTATCTATGCGCCTGTATCTATGTATGAGTGTATGTATGTATGTGTGTATGTATGTATGTATGTATGTATGTATGTATGTATGTATGTATGTATGTATGTATGTGTGTGTGTATGTATGTATGTGTAGTTTTTCTTTTCTCTTTTTCTTATTGTTATTTCTTACTCGAATTGCTCCGTGCATACATGTCCATGCATGAGCGCTTTCATTCAATCTTATTCTTGCTCTAGCAGTGTACTACAATGGTCGGAGAACGTTACTGTCTCAAGAGAAATTCATTACTATAATTTATGCAATATAGATTATTGTTTTCAGGACCCTGTAGCATTGTATGATCTCAGTGCATCATTTCCTTATGTTAAACAATGTATTAATACACATGTTGACTGCTTGGATCACAGATCATGCTAATTGTGAGCACGACACGCTTCTATATATTATTAATGCCACAACGAAGGGGATGGGGAACTGGCAGAAACGTTAGTATGCCGGGCGAAATGCTAAGCGGTATTTCGCCTGCCGCTACGTTCTGAGTTCAAATTCCGCCGAGGTCGACTTTGCCTTTCATCCTTTCGGGGTCGACTAAATAAGTACCAGTTAAGCACTGCGGTCGATATAATCGACTTAATCCGTGTGTCTGTCTTTGTTTGTCCCCTCTGTGTTTAGCCCCTTGTGGGTAGTTAGAAATAAGTGTTTCGTCTGCCGTTATGTTCTGAGTTCAACTTCCGCCGAGGTCGACTTTCCCTTTCATCGATTCGGGGTCGATAAATTAAGTACCAGTTACGCTTTGGGGTCGATGTAATCGACTCAATCCGTTTGTCTGTCCTTGTTTGTCCCCTCTATGTTTAGTCCCTTGTGGGCAATAAAGAAATAAGAATCGTTAGCACACCGGGCAATATGTTTAGCGGCAGTTCGTCCCTATATATGTTCTGAGTTCAAATTCCGTGGAGGTCGACTTTGCCTTTTGAGGTCGATAACATAAGTACTAGTTACGCACTAGGGTCGATATAATCGACTCACACCCTCCCCAGAAATTGCTGGCCTTGTGCCAAAATTTGAATTCATTAAGACAAGGTTAAGGCGGTGAATTAACAAAATGGTTAGCGCACTGGGCAAAATGCTTATTGTATCTGCAGTTCGCCTGTCTACTTTCTCAGTTGGGATTCAGCCGAGGTCGAGTTTATCTATAATCCTTTCCGGGTCGATGATATACGTACCAGTGGAGCACTAGGGCCACTCACCCTCCCTCTCTTCCTCGAACTTGTGCGAAAGTTTGAATAACATTATTATCAAGCGGAATTGGCAGAATTTTTGGAGCGCCTTAAAAAAAGGCTTTGCAGTATTTCTTCCCAGTCCCAATGTTCTACGGTCATGCACCGTCGACGTTCCTTTCCAGGACCTCCATGACTGATAAGAAAGAGAGAGAGTTGTCCACAAACTGGAGACAAGCAAGATGTTTGCCACAAACAGGCAGTTCATTAAAGCCACACAAGGTAGCGAGTGATGGTGTCGATATAAGTACTATTTTAAGGCGGCGAGCTGGCAGATACGTTAGCACGCCGGGCGAAATGTTTTCGTCTGTCTTTACGTTCTGAGTTCAAATTTAGCCGAGGTTGACTTTGCCTTTCATCCTCTCGGTGGTCGATAAATTCAGTGCCAGTTGCGTACTGGGGCCCGATCTAATCGACTGGTCCCCTCCCCCAAAATTTAGACTCTTGTGCCTAGAGTAGAAAAGAATATAAGTACTATTTAAGTTGTGGGATTCATGTAATCTAAGCCAAAATTTGAAACTGTATTATCTGAAAGATTCCTACACCATTTTTTAATGCTGAAGAATAAGTTACTCGTCGAGATACTGTATTAATAAAGGAATTTAGGTAGATTTAGATAGATTCCAATAGCAGTTTATATTATTACCTTAAGAAGTGGCTTTTGTTCCCGAGAGAAACAGAGGAAGAAATTACTTTATAAATATCTATGTATAGAGAGAAACGAGCAGAAGTCGTGAGAGAACTTGCGGGAGAGATAGAACGCGTGAGACTAAAGAAATTCAAACAAGTGGTGACCAGAGTGAGCTAGTGAGTGACCTAGAGAGTGAGAGAGTGAGACTGAGAGTGAAAGAGAGAGAGAGAGAGAGAGAGAGAGAAAGAGACAAAGGCGGACAGAGAGAGGAAGGCTGGACAGACAACAAAGCTGCAAGGACAATAATTTCGCAGACGTAGACAAAACTTTAAATATAGACTGAGGAACCAGAAGCAATAGCGATTTCTCGTATTGGTATCGTAACGGTTAGATGTGACATGCATAGATTGTGACAGCTACGAGATTGTAATCGCATAATTGTGATTGTTAAGACATGATTGGCGGAGGCTGCGTTTGAAGATAGGCTGCAAAATGCATAGTTGATAATTTCAGGATGTTTGGAATAAATTGACAGGTGATTTATACATACAGCTTTTAGATGTTATCATAGCTTTTAGATAACTGTTGCGAAATTTATCACTATTTGTACCAGTTAGAAGTGAATTGCAAATGTAAGTCTGTAAAATAGAGAATCTCCGATTGCTGCAGAAAACTTACTATTAAGTTGACGAGAGAGGGACAGGCAGACAGAGACAGACATACTGACAGACAGACAGACAGAAGAAAATAGAAAGAGAAAAGAGAATTAGCAATTATAAAATGTCAACATTTAA